>NC_090796.1:1277500-1527500 GCF_040054535.1 Antennarius striatus
TGGATCATATCGGGGCCCGGTGCTGACCAACTCTTCATCTTTGACACTCTTTCTTGGATGTCTGCCATTGAGATGGTTACTGGTTCTTGTTCTGGGAGGCAGCTGTGGTCAGTCCTTAGGTCCACTAGCCACTGGGCATCGGTGTTGTGTGATGCTTCTCTTTCCCATATGCCCTTCCAGTATTTCTCCACCTCAGCTCTTGGTGGGTCTGGTCAGATGCTATTTCCCTGCCACTGAGAGTACACCTTTGCTGGTTGAGTGGAGAAGGTCTTGTTTATTCTCCCGGCCTCAATCTCCTTGGTGTATCTCTTCAGTCGGGTAGCCAGAGCCGTTTGGCAGTTTCGAGTGCTTCAGGCATGGAGAGCTTGCTGTATTTCCTGGGTACCCCTTTATTCACCATGTTCCCCTTCTGTAGCTCGGCTAGCTGGCTGACTTCTCTCCGTGTCGCCTTTATCTTGGCCTTTAACCGTCTCTTCCATGGAGGGTATTGTTTGTTATGCCCTGTGTTGATCTTAAATCCCAGCATCTCGAGGATTACTGTTGCTGTACTGTGGATCAGCTTGTTGGTCTCAGTTATGTTCCCTGTGGGGATGGTTCTTATTGCAGCATTCACATCTTCTAGCAGATCTTCTGAAGGTACTTGACAACTTAGCTTCGGTATTTTTCGGAGGCTCCAGGTTTCCAGTTGAGTCACGATCTTCCTTCTCAGGTCAGCAGCTCTTGTATTGAGGCTGTGTATGTCTCTTGGGGCTTGGTACCCAATCTCGGATTGTGGGGGGGTGATATCCCCCCGCTGACCTGGTGTCCTGGCTCCCCCTTGCCGTAGCATTGTTGTTGTATTTCATCGATCTCTAGTTGTGACAGCAGTTTTCGGTTACGGATGTTGCAACACTGGGCTAACAGCTGTTTCTTTACATTACATTGAGTTACATTTAGTTACATTTATTAGTTACATTAAGGAGTAGTTACATTTAGTTACATTACATTGAGTTACATTTAGTTACATTTATTAGTTACATTAAGGAGTAGTTACATTTAGTTACATTACATTGAGTTACATTTAGTTACATTTATTAGTTACATCTGGTCCTTTGAGGACAGCCGTGATGCTGATGTGGCCCTCAGTGAAAATGAGTTTGACCCCCCTGCCTTAGGGAAATGATTTTATCTCCTCCAGCTTATCACAAACAGCCCCCTATAAATGTGCACACACACACACACACACACACACACACACACACACACACACACACACACACACACACACCACACACAAGGGGCTTGTATGCATGCAGATAACAGTGAGAGGTAGGGCGACAGGCAGACACCTCATGTTGCGCCCCAGTAAGCAGTAGAAGGGGGACGGTGCCTTGCTCAACGGCACCTTGGGAGTGCTCAGGAGGTGAACTGGAACCTCTCCACTGCCAGTTTATACTCTGAAATATTTTTTGGTCCTATTGTGGCCCCAAAAGACCATTACAATCTCCTCATCTTCAGTCGTTTATCCCAATCCGGGTCACTGTTATGCTGGGGCCTGTCCCAGCTGACAGAGGAAGGGTTCACCCCTTGACAGGTGACTAGTTCATTACAGGGACACACAGAAAACCAGGCAGCCACTCACGCTCACACTCACACCTATAGACTACCTGACCGTGCAACATCTCATTAAAATCACCAGCGGAGTACTGAAGTCCTCGTGAGACGGCCCAGACGTGCTCATGTCTGCTCACACGTACACTATGTATGTACGACACAGCTTTAAATGTACTCTCACCAGTGGTTGTAGTCCATGTGCTGGCGTATCAGGGTGTGGGGTTGAACCGTGCCGTATGCATCCACCTCAGGCATGTTCATGTCGTCTATGAAGTAAATCAGACGTCTGCTGCCTGGAGGTCCGTAGTTACGACCCGCTTTCTTCTCCAGAGGCTTTTCCAGAACCGCTGGAACATTTGGAGAACATTTGAGCAGAGAAGGTCGATTCATTATTTAAATGGGTTTTTATGTTTGAAATATGGAAAAAGTCTGCGGTACTAAGGTGATGCTCTACTCTTGATTGATGATCTGAAACTGTATTTGAATTATATGATTTTTTATTATTATTATCATTATTATTATTATCATTAATGATAATAATAATACTTATATGAATCTATGTATTTTTGTTTTTACCTTTTTTGAACTGTTTATGAATGGAAAGATATTCAAACTGAATTCCTCACATCTTACATGCATCACAAGCAAAAGACAAATATTTAGAAGCCATCACATGACGCAGTTCGGGGAAGTCAAACATACCTTATTGGACAAAAGTACTGGGACACCTGACCATTCCAATGACTCACGCCTTTCTTCTAAAAACGGAGATGATTGGTGATCTTCTCAAAAGGTTTTCTACTGGATTTCGGACTAACTCTGTGGGAGTTTCTTGACCGTTCACCCAGAGGAGCATTTGTGAGCTCTTACACTAATGTTAGGAGGAATGTCTGGCTCACAATCTCTGTGCCAGTTTGTCCCAAAAGCATTTCATGAGGTTCGGGTCACGGCTCTATGCTGGACAGGCTTTTACTTCCACACAAAACTCACCAAACCATATATATAATTCATTTGTTGATAAGAAATACGTATGCCTTCATTATTTAGGGGCTTTTTTTACAAAGCTGGAATGGATTGAAATTATTTTAGTTATTTTAAATGGTGAAAATGTTTTTGATTTACGAGCTCAGTCACAGAAACTCGTATCTCAAGCTACTACTGTATATTATTTTATCACACCCAACTGATTCTATATCACTGTCTAAACAGTGATATAGAATAATGATATAGAATAATATATTTACCTTGGAGCATAGCAGATGTGGTGTAGTAGTTAAATGGGACATTCTTGATCATGTATTTCTCTGGATTCAGTGATCCCAGTTTGTCACCAACCAGAACAGATTTTCCTGTCCCAGCATTCCCGACCAGCATGACGGGCAGTCGCTGTTCCAGGAGGCGGTCCATGAAGTACCGAACCCGAATGGTCTCGGTGGTATGAACCAGACACGCCTGCACATACAAGAAGCACACGTATGCACATGTATAAAATGAAGCATAGTGTATTTGCTTTATTTAACTTATCACTATGTTTTGTGAGATTTCACAAATTAACAGGATTATGGTACATTAATTATCTATTTGTCAGGCATTTATAGAGAAAGAACACCCACAACTTCTGACTTTCTTGACAATATTCAGCTTACAAAATAGAGATACTGGTATTACACATTGCATTTTTGCTTGAAAATATATCCTTAATCATTGATGCCAGATTAAGTGAGGAGTGACAATTTAAAACCTTTGACATAAGTCCATCAATTAGGTGGGAAACCACATCAGTCATATCTGTTTGGCATTCTGAGAAACAGCTGCTTGTCCACTCATCCATCTTTTGTTTCCTTCCCCAACATCCCTGAAGAAGTTTGTCTTTTTATCAATTTGCACTTGAAGCAGATAAATGCCCCAGCTAGACACTGAATCTGTCTCTCAGATGTTAGGTTGTGTTCAGCAGTTTTACTACAAACAGATGTTTTCAGGACGCAGGTTGATGAGGGCGGTGAGACTGTACCGCCATACCTGTCTGTCTTCTGCTTTGTGGAGCTGACACAACCTGGCATGCATTGTGATAATTCATCAGCGCAACGGAGTTAATGCATATGCATATGTCATTTTCATTAAGGCAATAAAGGAAGAGGTTACTACTCATTATCTACTTAGGTGTTGCTTCTAGGTAGGAGAATGTTAAATGTTAGATAACGGAGTATTTAATCACTGGGAAAATCTTTTTGGAATTTATTAAAACAGTTTAATTCCACCAAAACCTAAATGTTGCTTGTATCTTGTATAGTATTTATCCGTCACACCAATGTAGCCACAAGAGCACACAAGCCAGTGTCTTATTGTGCCGGTCCCAAGCCCGGATAAATACAGAGGGTTGTGTCAGGAAGGGCATCTGGCGTAAAACTTTTGCCAAATCAAAGATGCGGATCAAACCTATGACTTCCATACCGGATCGGTCAGGCCCGGGTTAACAACGACCGCCATCGGCGCTGTTGACCTACAGGGCGCCAGTGGAAATTGGACTACTGTTGATCGAAGAAGGAGAGGAGGAAAGTGCGTTCGCACGAAGAGAGAGAAGAGGAACACCAAGAGTATAGGACTGAGAGTAGGGACGTTGAATGTTGGAACTATGACAGGAAAAGGTAGAGAGTTGGTTGACATGATGCAGAGGAGGAAGGTAGACATACTGTGTGTACAGGAGACCAGGTGGAAAGGTAGCAAGGCTAGAAGTTTAGGAGCAGGGTTCAAGTTGTTCTATCATGGTGTAGATGGGAAGAGAAATGGAGGAGGAGTTATCTTGAAGAAGGAGTTTGTTAGGAATGTCCTGGAGGTAAAAAGAGTGTCGGATAGAGTGATGAGTCTGAAGCTAGAAATAGAAGGTGTGATGTTCAATGTTGTTAGCGGGTATGCTCCACAGGGAGGATGTGAGCTGGAGGAGAAGGAGAAATTCTGGTTGGACTTTGATGAAGTGATGCAGAGCAGACCTAGAAGTGAGAGAGTTGTCATTGGTGCAGACTTCAATGGACATGTTGGTGCAGGAAACAGAGGTGATGAGGAGGTGATGGGCAGGTTTGGTATCCAGGAGAGGAACGCAGAAGGACAGATGGTGGTTGACTTTGTAAAAAGGATGGAAATGGCTGTAGTGAATACTTTCTTCCAGAAGAGGCAGGAACATAGAGTGACCTATAAGAGTGGAGGTAGGAGCACACAGGTAGACTACATCTGGTGTAGACGGTGTAACCTGAAGGAGATCAGTGACTGTAAAGTAGTGGTAGGTGAGAGTGTAGCCAAACAGCATAGGATGGTGGTGTGTAGGATGACTCTGGTGGTGAGGAAGATGAAGAGGACAAAGGCAGAGCAGAGGACGAAATGGTGGAAGCTGAAAAAGGAAGAGTGTTGCATGACTTTTAGGAAGGAGTTAAGACAGGCTCTGGGTGGTCAGGAGGTGCTTCCAGATGACTGGACAACTACAGCTAATGTGATCAGGTAGACAGGTAGGAGAGTACTTGGTGTGTCATCTGGGAGGAAAGTAGATAAGGAGACTTGGTGGTGGAATGAGGAGGTACAGGAGTGTATACAGAGAAAGAGGTTAGCTAAGAGGAAGTGGGACACTGAGAGGACCGAGGAGAGTAGACAGGAGTACAGGGAGATGCAGCGTAAGGTGAAGGTAGAGGTAGCAAAGGCCAAACAAGAAGCTGATGATGACTTGTATGCTAGGTTGGACAGTAAGGAGGGAGAGACTGATCTATACCGGTTGGCAAGACAGAGAGACAGAGATGGGAAGGACGTGCAGCAGGTTAGGGTGATTAAGGATAGGGATGGAAGTCTATTGACAGGTGCCAGTAGTGTGATGGGAAGATGGAAAGAGTACTTTGAAGAGTTGATGAACGTGGAAAATGAGAGAGAACAAAGACTAGAAGAGGTGACTGTTGTGGACCAGGATGTAGCAAAGATTAGTCAGGATGAAGTGAGGAGGGCATTGAAGAGGATGAAGAGTGGAAAGGCAGTCGGTCCTGATGATATACCTGTAGAGGTATGGAAGTGTCTAGGAGAGGTGGCAGTAGAGTTTCTGACTGGGTTGTTCAACAGGATCTTAGATAGTGAGAAGATGCCTGAGGAATAGAGGAGAAGTGTGCTGGTGCCCATTTTTAGTGAAAGAGGACATGAAGGTAGTTGGTGTGAGAGAAGAGGATGCAGAAGACAGGGTTAGATGGAGGCAATTTATTCGCGACCCTTGAAGGGAAAAGCCAAACGGAGAAGAAGAAGAAGAAGAACAAGAAGATGTATCCGTCACACCATGAAAATATCGTCTGACGTTAAACCGGTCTGTTGGGTACCACAGCCTTAAAACCCCAGCCATACCTGCAGAGGTGTGTCTGCATCCATCTCAAACTTGGGCACCATCTTGGACCAGGGTTCGAATTTCTTGCTCTCCGGGTCGATGTAGTAATCGAACACCGTGCCCTGGGAGGGGAACTTGATGGTTTTGAACTCGGCCACCCACCACTTGCTGAACTCCACTCTGTAGTCGACCAGCTACCCTCACACACAGAAATACACACAGAGACACACACACAGACACACATAGAGACACACACACACACACACAGAGACACACACACACAGACACACACAGAGACACACACAGAGACACACACACACACAGACACACACACACACAGACACACACAGAGACACACACAGAGACACAGACACACACAGAGACACATACACAGAGACACACACACACACACACACACACACACACACACACACACACACACACACACACACACACACACACACACACACACACACACACACACACACACACACACACACACACACAGAGACACAGGCGGCCGGTCAATACTCTAAAATGACTTCCTCTGTACTTTCCCTACCCCATGCAGTACCTATAGATCTGTGCATTTGCTTTGCATTGGTGACTACATACCAGAGAACGAATAAAAGGTGACAACAGAGATAAATAGAGATAAAGCAGGAGCAGCTGAAGGATAGAAAATGAGGGCTGGCAGGTCTATCTACCTGTTTGACTCATCACCTGCTGGCTGGCAGCCCCCCAGCCCTCCTCCCGTCCCACCCCTGCCTCAGTACCTGTCTACTCCATTCCCCTCCAACTCTCCAGTCAATAAAACCACTTAGCATTTAAATGTATCTGTGATGGGAAAATAAAGTGGAGTACATTTGTACCGAGGGAAGAGCAGTTTTATCCCAAACCTGCGGATGGAAGCTCTTACTGTACAGCGGTAACCGGATTGCTTAGCAACCGCTCACGACGACTTTCCTGCCGATTTAAATTCAGCCAGCCGGTGTGTTGTTGAGCAGGAACAAAGTCCATTTCATTGTCAGATTAGGATCTCCCACTTTTGGAAAAAAAAACCCTGCCCTTTCGTCAGCTGAAAAAAACTTTCAAAAGACTTTTCATAAATAGAGACAGAAAGCTGTCCTGCATAAGAGCCATCAGGACAGGAATATAACAAAGGATACGTATAAATGTAATTAAACATTCAGCTATTTCAGTTGGGTTCCATTATTTTCTATCTTTGTGCAAACACTTAAAAAAGCATTTTTCATGTCCAGAGGCCCCCGCTGTACCTGGTCCTGGAACATGGCGCCCCCAAAGGCCCAGACTGCAGCAAAGACAAAGTAGAGCTCATAGAGTTCCTTGGCGCAGTCTGCTGGGGTGTTTTCTGGGGTCAGCAGACACTCCAGTAGGTAACACAGCATCTGGACCAGACTCTGCTCAGGGATGGGGATGATCTTCTTAAACCTGACCAAAAGCAGAAATGTTTCAGCACTAGATTCAGGCAGTGATTCTGACTCGTTTCTCATTCACCACACAAAATGAATATTGCTGTGAAATAAGAAATATAATGTTAATAATCGTTGATTTGACCATTATTCACAGGAAATGAAATAAATAGAAGTTCACTGTTGTTTTCTTCTAAGAATGACAAATATATCCATGAATATCAGCAAATTTATGGGCCGATCAAATGATTCATTTCCTGAATTTCTGGCCTGGATGTGAGGGCAAATTATTCTTTCCCTGATTCTTTCATCAGCTTCCTGTTATTGTCTGCTCAGAGGCAAACGAGGTGTCGGAGGAGGCATGTGAGGGATGGCGTCCAGTTCTTGTGAATCACTTCCTGTTTGCCTTGGCCAGCAGTGCCACCCCCACCCCCCCCCGCATTATGTCACGCCCCATCATCAAGCAGTAACTTGATACAACTGTAACTGCTATTCCACAGTGACACTGACCTGTTCGATCTGAGGGCGTCCAGGCAAGAGGGAAGGTACTTGTCAAAGAGGATGGTCAGGTTGGCTTTCTCTGATTGGACGTCTCTGCTGTCAATCCAGCTGGACACCGGGGGGTTCCAGCCAAGATCTGCCGGATTGATGTACAGGATGCCTGCAAAGACGTGCAGGAATGGATTTTAACATCGAGAGAAGCTACATCGTAAAAATAATACTGCCACACCCCACCCCAGCCCAAAAAACCAAAATATTATGAATTATTTATTAATTTAATTTAATTAAAATTTATTTTTTTATTTTAAACGTTTTTATTCATTATTGTTTTATTTAATTTAATTTAATTTTTTTTAAATTTTATTTTATTGTTATTTATTTACTTTATTTCAGACTATTTATGTCTTACTAGATATGAATGGGCTCTGTAGTCACAATATTTTATGCAAAACCACAATTAATTGTTAATTAATCTTGTAAATTTCATCTTTTTTGAATTAGGGATACCTATTTTAAAGATGGGTGGTGGGAGAGCAAATTATAACACTTTGGCTTTGTTTGGATTTCAATGATTCTGATTCCATTTCTGTTTCTGAACTTCATTTCTCTTCCTTGTCTATTCTAGATTCAGGTTGTCTTCAAGCAGCTGTGCTGACATGTTTCCCTTTGGAGCGTCGTGTTGTAGGATCACTGTTACTGGTTTAACTGCAGTGAATCGGCTACTAGTGTTAACATCTGGGAATGTCCATCCACAGAAAAACATTATTCAGTACTTCAGTATCAGCGATTAGGTATAAGTATAACTTGCTATCAGGTTGTTGAGAACAAGACTTTATTTGACTTTGATTTTTCACACATCTGACTGTGACACCTGCTGGTGATGCTGACGTTTGGCTCTGCTGACTGATAAGGAGGATGAAGGAGGCGAGGAAGACCAGTGAGACGAGTCAAACACAGCGCATTGACTGAATCGTGTTTAGTCATGTGAGTTATAGATCCTCCCTTGTACAAAATGTTTTTGTCACAAGTGTTTCACCGGACCACATGGGTTTATTCAGGGCGACAGAATGCCGTACATTCAGGCACCATTTGTTTGATCCAAGACCTGTTTGAAGGACCTGTGGAAGGTGGAAGTTGGATGCAACCACCACAGAAACGTTTGGAACCTACTCTTGTCTTCCAATACTTATTTGACATTTGGACTGATTTGGTCCACACTAACTGTGTCTGGTAAAAATGTCTATTTAACAGGTAAATACTCCATAAAGGTAATTAAGGTTTGTTTCTATGCTGAGATGAGCTGCGTGATGGAGACATACTGCTACATATTTAGAACAGAACACAGCTTTGAGGGATTAAAATAAGACTTTTTACAAAATATTGACAGATGTGGCAAAGTGTACATCCCCTATGGCTACTGAGTCCCTGCATATTTGGCGGTTTGACTACAAACCGAAAATAAATGTAATAAAATTACTATAATGCAATGTGTGCCCAGATTAAAGAAGATGAAGATGAAGAATACTTTAATGATCCCAAGGGGAAATTATTTAGGATGTGATGGAGGATGTGTTTGAGCTACCTGCTCTTGATACGGTGGCGGGGGTGGCAGTGCGGAGGTGGCTGATCTCAAATACCAGCCTCATAGTGGGGTTCAGGGGGATCCTCTCATTACTGGCCAGAGTCAGCACCTGACAGGGGGGACAGGGTGTTCATCATCTGCTTTCCTCACCTCTTTTGTGTTCTTTAAAATCTTCTCAGCATCACAGGAAAACTCGTCTTTCACTTTCTCGTCCTCAGAGTCCAATACCGTACCACTCTCTGGTCCCAGTGACGAGTCACCCTATCCATCTATTCATATCTGATTGCTTATTTAGAGATAATGCACCACTTAGTCATCAAATACCTTGTTGTCAT
Organism: Antennarius striatus; assembly: GCF_040054535.1. Classification (NCBI taxonomy): domain Eukaryota; kingdom Metazoa; phylum Chordata; class Actinopteri; order Lophiiformes; family Antennariidae; genus Antennarius; species Antennarius striatus. The sequence continues at coordinate 1,287,290 of NC_090796.1, forward strand.
CCATGACTGTGTTTAGTGACTCAATCCACATCGGATCGATATCTCCATCGAGAACGATCCACTTGGGTCCGTTGTGGCTGACGTTGGCGAGTTCACGCATGATGTTGGAGAACAGGCCTGCAGGGACGCAGATCATTAAATGTTTGGAGCCTATCATACGCTGTTCCTGCAGGACGCGGTAATCACCGTCTTTCCACTCTCTGGTCGCCGGGTTGATGATGCCAAACAGCTCATCATTGGTCACCGCCTTTGGGTTAAGGTCCGCCCACACTGGCCTGCGCTTCATGTTCTGATAGGTCCTCTGGAGCGATCGCATCACCTGACTCTTCCCAGTGCCGGCGTTCCCGATCACAAACACGGAATGACGCACAGCCAGCAGCTCCTCCAGCTGCACCACCTGACACACACACACACGCACGCACGCACGCACGCACGCACGCACGCACACACACACACACACACACAGATGAAACATCTCATACAAAGCTGTGTTTGAACCCAGCCAACAGACAAAAGCTCATTAAACCCAGCTCCAGCGCTGGCAGAACAAGCATGAAGCAGGGCAGTAGAACAGGAAATGGAAGAGCGCCCAGCCTCCAGGAATGATGGATGATGGGAAACAGCTTTAGGGTGATCCAAGAAAACAGATGATTAAATATTTGGAAAAGCATTTAAATCTCTAGTTGTGAAGTTTAATTGACAGTATATTAATGCTGCAGCCTGATTCTGTGTTCCAGTACATCTGGGGAATATTGGTGGATGTAACAGAGACGATTAGTGAGAATGTTAAAGTAGATCCAAACAAAATGGATTTATTTCTTTAATTCCATTTTTTTAAACTTTATTAACTAAGCAATAAGGTAGGGGTGTCAAAAGTCATTTTCACCGAGGGCCACGAGGGGGTCATGGAGGGCAGTGAGGTGGGGGTGGTAGAAACTATCAGTACCTGGGACTGCAGCTAGACAGCAGACTGGACTGGTCACTCAACTGGGACTGTGTGTACAAGAAGGGGCAGAGCAGGATGTACTTCCTAAGGAGGCTGGCCTCCTTCAACATCTGTCCTAAGCTCCTTCTCATGTTCTATCAGTCCGTAGTCTCCAGTGTGCTGTCATACGCCATTGTGTGTTGGGGTGGGGGGGCCAGGAAAAGAGATATGGACCGTCTGAACAGACTCATCCGCAGAGCGGGCTCAGTGGTCGGGCTGAGCCTGGACTCTGTGGAGTCCAGGCTCAGCCTTAACTTCAGGACCATGTTTAAAGTTAAGGCCATCATGAACAACACCCCCCCCCCCCTGCACACCACCTTCTCCCAGCAGAGGAGCACCTTCAGCAGCAGACTGCTGTCACACAGCACCTCCACAGAGAGGCTGAGGTCCTCCTTCGTGCCCCGTGCCATCAGGGGGTACAATGACTCTCTCAGGAGGAGCGGGGGGGAGGTGGGTCAGCACGAGGTTGAATGGATTTAATTTCATCTTATACTGTTTATATTTTACTTTAATTTTATACTGTTTATATTTTACTTATAGTTTAGTATATAAGTCCTGTTAATGTTGCATGTGTCTGTTAGTGTAGTGTATCTATCTATCTATCTATCTATCTATCTATCTATCTATCTATCTATCTATCTATCTATCTATCTATCTATCTATCTATCTATCTATCTATCTATCTATCTATCTATCTATCTATCTATCTATCTATCTATCAATCAATGAATGAAGAAAAATAACATCAAACACAAGTTAGGACATTAACTTTGTTCACAAAGTTTTTCTCAAAGTTAAAATGGGTTTGATTACTGAATTGTGGGAAATGTAGTGTCTATTTATTTTTAGACACTGACCTTTTATGCTCTTGCAGGCCACATAAAATGATGTGGAGGGCCACATTTGGCCCCCTGGGCCTTGAGTTTGACACATGTGCAATAAGGTGAGACTAACTGGAATTTGAGAGCATGATGTCACTATTTGATGCCTGACAGGCCCATGAAACCCATTCCACTAAACAAAGCTATATCTGCCTTATCGTGTGAGCTCTGCACAAACATCATTCCTTACAATGAAGCTCAAACATCCAAAGGAGGCTACAGGAGAACAATGAGGTGACACACACGTGAAAAACACATGATTACATCGCCAATGCATACGGTGTAGTTAGATTTATAATTGAGAGAAGTTTAGATCATTCCTGATGATCCCATTTGTCTTGCATGCGCTCCCCTTCAAATGTCACTCACATTTGAGGGGGAGCGTTGACATTTTCTGTCAATTCCTGTGAGCCAGTCGACACCATGGCGTACAGTATACCAGAGAAACAGAGTGGAGGAGAGAGCTTTCCTCCCCGCTTCCCCTCTAACACACACACAGAGCTCAATCAATGCCATCGATCAGACTCCTCGCCGCTCCCGCTCGCCATCCATTCAGCCCGAGTGCAGACAGCCTCGCCTCCTCTAAAGCCCCAGCTGATTACCGCCTTGATGTGGGGAGGACAGATGCTAGCACATGCTAACGCTAAAAGTATACAATCTCCCTCACCCCCACCCCCGCCCGCTCCTCCCCCTGCCTCTTTGTCTGGAATCAAAAGGTTGGGTGCCCAAATAAAGGAAGTAAAAGTTCAGACTCTGGGGTTGGATGGTTGTTATTGACTGCTTTGCCATTCTCTCTCTCTCTCCCTCTCTCCACCATGTTTCTCCTCCTCTTTGTTTATTTCTGTGGCTGTCTCTCACAGCGTTGGGGTTAAGTGGCGTGGTGCAGCGCCGGCCCCCATTGATGGAGTGTTATTATGTGGTTCCCGTGTCTATTTGACCTGAGGCAGATTGCACTTATTTCCCCTGGTCCTGCGTTCATCTGTCTCTGACATATACCGCCTTCTATCAAGTGTGTGTGTGTGTGTGAGTGTGTGTGTGTGTGAGTGTGTGTGTGTGTTTGTATGTCACATAATGACTAGAATTAGGTCAGCAGCTCGGGCACCTGAGTTCTCATCGCAGCCAACCGTTGGCTTTGTGCAATATTTACCCAATTCATCCAGATGCGGCAGACTTGTCCTGACACTAATGTGTATTTCCCAGTGGAACATTATGACGTGAGGTAAATAGCTTTTGGAGAGAACTAAGATAAATCTAAATGAAAGTGCTACAACTGTAATATCTGTCTAAACTGTTAGAGATGAAGCCCCCACATCGGGACTTCACAGATAACTTGTGATTTTGTTTGCCTTCATCTTTGGCTTGGCAACACTTTTTTTTTTCCAGCTGTAATAAAAACACAATGTGATGAAATGAAGCGGAGAAGCGTGTCAGGAGGCGACTGAACAATCAGGTGAACCCTACCTTCAGTACAAAATTGTCCTCTGCTTGTAGCCTGAGGTCCAGGATGGACTCCTTCACGTGCTTCTCGAAGTCCAGGTCTCTCTTCCTGGGGACGTCCAGCGCAGGAAACAGGTCTCCGATCAGCCCCATGAACACGGGCATGTCATCCGTCACGATCTTGGGGATGTTGAAGTCTCTCAGAGCTCTCATCAGGACCTGGTCCTCTTCTCGGCCAGGGTCCCCCCTCTTCAGAGAGCCGGCCACCACCAACACGGATTTGATGGCCCGGAGGCCCCAGTCGTAGTGGTCCTGATGGTGGGAGTCAGAGACATCGGACGGAAGAGCACTTCTTCATAAAGTGTCAACATAATCTTGGATCTCGTCTATATGGTGAGGGGACGTTTTGGTTACAGATTAGTTAAACCTTCAGCTCATCACCGTGGATGTTGTCAGTCCACCTAAGATTCATCTGTCTCCATATACAGTACATTCATAATTTCCTCCAACCATGAGAATAACTCCTTCATCTTAAACTATTAGGCGTGTTTATGATCTATTTAATCAATTTCTCTGCAAACAAGAATTTTAGAATTCTGCCCGTCTCAGCGCACACCTCTAGTGAGGCTGTAGAAATTACATGTTTTGTAGGAATGACTTGTTTCTATTGGCTGTAGTGTTGAATTGTAGGTCAGCTTCATACCTGCTCATTTTAATGGTACATTTTAATCACAGTGTAAAGATCACTGTACTGAGGATGGATCACTGTTTGGAGCCCATGTTTCTTGATTGAATGTATTTCATCTCAGTAAAGATTTACCTCAGTTTACGTCGTTAATCGATTCCAGGAGATTCAAAAAACAACGTGAGCTGATTGAACTTGTCTCTAAACTGAATAGAACCATTCCCAATTCTGTACTGTAATTAATGAATCAATGCATTTTCAATAGTATTTGGTTTACATGAATTCCTTTTATGGTTACAAACAACATAGGGGCAGCAGTGGCTCAGTGGTAGAGCGAGCGGTAGGGCGGGTCGTCCAAAGTTTCAAAGATCGGCGGTTCAATTCCCGCTCCCGCCCCCCCAAAAAAGACACCACTGCCGAGCCACCCCTGAGCAAGGCGCCGTCCCCCTTACAAGTTGCTCATTCGGGGGGGAACCGCGAAGGAGCTGCCCACCACTCTTACCTCACAGGCCCCACGTGTGTGTGTTTGTGTGTTCAGGGCCTGTACACACAAACACACACACACACACACATTATATATATATATATATATATATATATATATATATATATATATATATATATATATATATATATATATATATATATATATATATATATATATATATATATATATATATCCATTCCAGGAATGAGCCAGGAAGAAATTGACTCACTGATCCACACCACCAGGATCTACAGCGACGACATAGGGATGTCATTCGGATTAGACAAATGTGGCCGGATGGTATCAAGAAGAGGCAAGATGATCAGAACTGAAGGGGTTGACCTACCAGGGGCCAGGATAGAAGACATCAAGGACAGCTAAAAATACCTTGGAATCCTTGGCAATCATGAGGAGGCCGCAAGGAAGTCATCCACAGCCAAATACCTCCAGAGAGTAAGGCAAGTCGTGAGAAGTCAGCTGAATGGCAAGAACAAGATCCGAGCCATCAACATGTATGCACTGCCGGTCATCAGATACCCCGCTGGGATCATAAGCTGGCCAAAGGAGGAGATAGAAGCCACAGATATCAAGACTAGAAAGCTCCTCACCATGCATGGAGGGTTTCACCCCAAGTCCAGCACCCTGAGGCTGTACACTAAGCGGAAAGAGGGAGGCCGAGGACTAGTGAGCATCAGGGCCACTGTCCAGGATGAGACATCAAAAATCCAAGAGTACATCAGGAAGATGGCCCCAACAGATGAACTGCTCAGTGAATGTCTTAGACAGCAGAAACCTAAGGAGGAAGAGGAGGAGGAGGAGACAACATGGAGGGACAAGCCCCTACACGGCATATACCACCGTCAGATAGAGGAAGTGGCTGATATCAAGAAGACCTACCAATGGCTGAATAAAGCTGGACTGACAGACAGCACAGAGGCACTGGTCATGGCAGCACAAGAACAGGCCCTAAGTACAAGGGCAATAGAGGCCAATATCTACCACAGTAGATCTGACCCAAGGTGCAGGCTATGTAAAGAAGCCCCAGAGTCAGTCCAGCATGTGGTAGCAGGGTGTAAGATGCTAGCCGGGTCAGCATACATGGAAAGGCACAACCAAGTAGCTGTGATAGTGTACAGGAACATCTGTACCCAGTATGGACTAGAAGTACCCAAATCCCAATGGGACATACCACCGAAGGTGGTTGAGAACGACAAGGCTAAGATCCTGTGGGACTTCAGCTTCAAGACCGACAAACAGCTGCTGGCTAACAAACCGGACATAGTGGTGATGGACAAAGAGCAGAAGAGAGCAGTGGTGATAGATGTGGAGATTCCAGCTGACGCCAACATCAGGAAGAAGGAACACGAAAAGATTGAGAAATATCAAGGGTTGAAAGAACAGCTGGAACAGATGTGGAAGGTTAAGGTTAATGTGGTCCCCGTGGTAGTAGGAGCACTTGGGGCAGTGACCCCCAAACTGGAAGAGTGGCTCCAGCAGATTCCTGGAACAACATCTGAAGCCTCAGTCCAGAAGAGCGCAGTCCTAGGAACAGCTAAGATACTGACAGAACCCTCAGACTCCCAGGCCTCTGGTAGAGGACCCGAGCTTGAGGATGACACACAGATACCACCCCACAAGGGTGAGAGGGACATTTATTTATTTATTTATATATATATATATATATATATATATATATATATATATATATATATATATATATATATATATATATATATATATATGTATATATATATATGTATATATATATATATATATAATAAAATGACATAAAATTCATTTTATTTTTTTCCTTTTTAAAAAAAACTGACACATAATCATGAACGGCGTGACTCCAAATGATGCAAGCCGTGGTACTGTATACCTGTACTTTAACAAATGTCAGTAAAGATGTCTAAGTAACTCATTAACAGTGGGTTTGTGATGTGATTGTTCAGTCTATTTGCTGTCACAGGTGTCAATGGTAGATGTTCAACACTGCGTTTAATTGGTCTTACCACTACCAAACTAATGTAATTTGAGCATTGCTTCAGTTCCCTGTAGAGTTTATTAGCAGAACTACGTGTCACTGCTCTCACAGCGCGGCTGGCAGGAAGAACAAGAAAAGAATGAAAAAGAAGCAAAGACGAGCTGCGGAACTTCATATCCACATTGAAGAACCACATGTTAAACTGGAGAGAATACTGAATATACACTTATATCCATTGATTTGTAGTTCCAGTCCTTGTAAATACTGCTCAGCAGAAGTGGTCTGTTCATTACCATTTGACTTCACTGCTGCTACTTTTGTAATTGGCAGCAGAACTCTGTTAAGCAACTCTGAAGAGGCTAAAAAAGTCTAATTATGCTGATATCTAAAAAGGTCTGGAGTGTCATAAAATCGCAATAAAAAGGAAGTCATCCAGATTTGAGGGCTAATTATGCTGCTTACCTTCGTCTCGAAGCTCGACTGTAAGAATTAGTCAGTGATGTGACCAACAGGGCGAGATCTCTACTCCCCCCTCACCTCTTATCGCTCACATTACATCATTACCTTTACCAGAGAGGTTGTTCCACCACCCTCAGTGTGAATTAGTTGGTTCAACTCTCAACACATTTCATTTACATTTGTCAGCTGGGTGGTTTGTACAGTATATTGCCCTTCAAAGGGGGAAGAGATTCGATTTTAAGGGGCATCAAAGGGCAAACAGTGGGGGGGTATGTGCTCAATTTTTCTACATTTGTTCATTTTAACACAATTTACCACTGAAAAAAAGCATTAAATCCTTATTTACCCTACATTTATTGGTATTAGTACATATAATATTAAGAGAGCAGATAGGAAGCTAGTTTTAGTTACTTTGACAAGCTGCAGGTTCGAATATTTAAATAAAACCCCTTATCTGTATCCTCACTGTAGGACGTGAGGAGAGCATCACCATCTGAGACCTGAGATCTACACATTTCTATTAAAACTGTACAAAACTGTCAATCTTTGTCCTTTTTGATTTTGATTTGATTTCTTATCAGTTAACTCTGTAAAGGCTATCAGCTTAAATAAAATCTAAACTTTTGAATCACTGACTGGTTTTGTCGTCCTTAAAACGTACACTCATGATTTTGAAGTCACCGATGTTCTAGAAATGAAAAGGTGTGTGTGAGAATATGTGATGTATAACTAAATGTTATTTAATTTGGAAATAATGTAATTATTCATGCAGCCTTGTGCTAACTCTGACACAATACATGACATAAACTTTATTGTAGCGCCTCATCCTTTCTGACAGGACGGCCTACCTGTTTGGACAGCAGCTCTTTACACAGCGTGTAGAGGGTGATGAACTTCCTGGCGAGGACCCGAGCATTAATGAAGCCCTCGGCCACCAGCATGATCTCACAGATGAGCTCAAAGTCTGGCACCACCATCGCACACGGTCTGCGGAGAAAGAGAGGATGTCTACAATGGATAAATCCTGGATAAATGAATATTCCGCCATCTATGGTCCACATGAATGATACCCTTTATACTGAAATCCTCCATCTCAACCAAACGACACACAAAGGGACAAAAGGCGCATCGAACTTGCAGAAAAAGTCTCATATTTTATACGATTCCAGTTCTGAGGAATGTCTGAACTGAAACTGGGGACTTTTTTTTCATGATGTTGGAGCAAAAGGATTTTAATCTATTATCACCTTTGAATTTATTTTCAGATTACACTATATATTTACATAATTCAATACAATTAAATACACATTGGGTCACTTCTATGTATGTTTGTACAACTCATTATGCACACATTGATTCTGGACACACATTTTCAGTTTCACAATGATAAATACCAACATATGCTGAGAGATTATTTTACACATTTACAGATACGCAGGTCAGCCGTTTGTGCATATTGCATTTAGATGTTTTTAGCTTTGAGGCCAAAGGAAAAATCCTGTAATTCAGAAGAAAACATTAGCTTTCCAAATCAGTTCAGTATCTCTGCGTGTCTGCAGAATTTGTCTGTGACTGATGAGCTATATTGAGGATTGAGCACCAAAACCCACTGAAGGGGAACAGTTTGTTCTTGAAATGATTGAGATACAAACAGCTAAAACTAAAGCCCTAGTGGTTTGACCCGCTTTACCTAAAGCATCACATTTTGTTATTTAGACAAACTGTCTCACTCATCAAAAGAGAGAAATAACTGGATCTTTTATGGGATTGAGAAATTTGGACGTGTACAGTCGTAAAACCCCATAAATAGCAGTATTGTTTCTAATTATTTAAAGAATACACCTGTGTGAATTTCTTGACTCACCTGAACAGAGCCTTGAGGTTCTCTGGGAGCTCCGTCCTGCCGGCGTAGCCCGGATTCATTGTGATGAAGATGCCCACAGATGGACAGAGACTCACATCCTCTCCCATGAAGTTAAACCTCTGTTTCTTATCTCGAATGGCATCCTGGATGCTTTTCACCTGCACACAAAGTCAAATGATTTGTTAACCCGTTAAATAATGAGGTATCATCTGCAAACATGCATACAAGCAAAGGTTTATGTCAAGTTATTAAAGGTGGATTTTTTCTTTTTGTTAGTACTAGTACTAGATAGAAGTTTTCAGTACATTAGATAGGAGTGTTTTTGTCATGTGCATGCGACAGGTGTAAAAATATTTTTCAAAAATGTGAACTTCCTGTGCACAGATTGACTTTGAACCATAATAGCCATGTGATTGGTTCGATTTGATTGTCTGTTTGTTAGCATGGACATTGGACAAAATTATTTGCCTTATAATTCTCAACAATAATGTTAGAAATATGCAAATCACATGTATATCCAGTCATCCATATTTAATGAGGCTCCTTTTACAATCCAAATGTTATGATCTTTGAATGTTTCGGCCTGTACATAAATGATAGAACTTGTGAGGCACAGAATACAGCATATAATAAGTCCCACAGTAAGATAGGAAAACCACTATGTTTGAAAAATTTGTTTGGATTATTTTCTTTATTAATGTTTCTATTGAAATAACCAAGTAAATACTATTTGACTTTTATTTGGGCTGGTGCAGCACTTTTAACCTGACCTTCCTTTTTCCAATCACTGAGGTTATCATGATTTCTCCTGAAGAAAACCTCCTACCTGAACACTCCTTCTATTCCATGAACTCTTAGGAGACATTTAAGGCGAGTTATAAAGGAGGTAGTGGCTACAGTGCATTATTGGGCCAACTGAAATGAAAAACTAAAGTACAACAGTGTCATCCGTTATTGTGAAGGCCTGCAATTTTATTTTAATGTATTTCAGCCTGAACTAGCACAATAGAGTCTCACTACTAGATAAAATTATCTTGCATGAACTCCAGTGTCTTGGCACTATTTTCAGAAAGTTTCAAACACCAGTGATCCGCCATAACTATATAACTACTGATGGAGTGAATAACACCGAAGTCTTCACCATGGCCCACCAGGATGGGATCGATTAGGCAGCATCTCCACATTGTGTCAAATAATAAGTTGTTTTAGATGTGAGTAGTCTGACAAGCACAAAAATTGCAGGTCTTGTTTGCTATTTATTGTCTGCAGTAGTTGATGCCCACCTAAACCATAAGGGAGGACAGCCAATCAACCAGCAGCAGGGTCATGGGGTTAAAAGGCTCCTGGATGATGGACAGCCAGCTTATGTTTTCTAATCACACAGAAGAGCTGCTGGAGCATTTCATGCTGCTCCTGACAGAAATGTGTCAGAACACACAGAGCACTGCTGTTCAGACGGACCAGTCAGGATCTCTGTGCTGACAGAACCCAACCCAGGAAGCATGGAAGACAGTGGTCTTCATGTTTTCATTTACATCATACAGGTGAATTGTGTTTCTACCCTGGAAAGCTACATTTAATCCATCCCAGTCTTGTAAAAACACCAAATCCCACTAAATTATTTAAAATATAGATTTTTATTAACCAATAGGCATGCATAATTTGCTTGTGCATAATTAACAGGAATTTGTTGAGATTGATTTTTCAAACTTTTTTGCATTGTAATCTGCCGCAACTTCTCTGTCTTCTTCTGATTCGCCATCCTCTGTCATCAGTCGTCATAACGTAAATTCCATGGCATTAAGCCTGATTTTCACTGACAAGCTCCACCAGACTGTCCCCCAGCCCTCCTCACTACAAAATTATATAATCATGTAACACAATCAAATAGTTATATTAAAGTTCAAATTAAAGATAATGTTTCAAAAGAATTGCAAAAGTCACAAGAACACACATTCTACATCTTTACTTCGCAAAAGAGAACGAGATCCAGTTTAAGCTGATGCTGTTTCCATCCACCAACTAGCAAGATCCTAATCTCAGATCTTGCTCATATAGTCAGCGCGACGGCTTGTCTCTCAAGTAACTCACATATCGATCACCTTGTATATCAAAGTACTTCTGTATTGTTTTTGCTGATGGGTTAATCATAACGAGTCATAGTCAGTCAACACAAAACAGGTTTCCAGCTGGTGGAACACCGACATGGGATGTTGTTTCAGAGGTCAGTTAACCCACTCCAGACACAGCCTGTCCAGTTATTACACCAAAGCGCATCTTGTCTATTTCAACATGAACATGAGACACACCTTCAGCCAGGGTTTAATGCACACGTGTCAATCTGAAGGCCCCGGGGCCAAATGTGGCCCTCCACATCATTTCAAGTGGCCCGGGAGAGCTTTAAAGGTCAGAGTGTGTAAAAATAAATAGGTCAAAGGTTTGCTTGACTAAAACTACATTACCCACAATGCAGTAAGTAAGCCTATTTTAACTCTGACTTAACGTTGTGAGCAAAGTTAACGTCCTAACTTGTGTCTGATGTTATTTTTCTTTATTGATTGATAGTTTGATCCTTGATTGATGGAGTTCTGTGGGTTTAATAACCTGATAAACTAAAAGGATTGATGTTAGAACAGAGAAACAAACAAACATGTTTGTCATGTTTGTAACTTGAATAAGTAATAAATTCAGAGTTATTTAACATGAATGAGTACTTACATTTATTTTTACATTATATTGAGTTACATTTAGTCACATTTATTAGTTACATCTGGCCCTTTGAGGTCAGCCATGATGCTGATGTGGCCTTTGGGGAAAACGAGTTAGACCCCCCCTGTTTTAATGAATGGATGAGCAGTTGAGGCTCAGTTTGTCTCCAGTATGATTGAATAAGATATCACAGATTAATTCTGTGTGTCTTGGCCTAAAACTCCCCGCCTGCGAGAGGCTTTATGAATTTTACATGCTTGTGGTAAAAGAGCGGAGCGAGTCGACAGCTGGAAAGAGGAGGAACATCTCTTCACGGATGAGTACGTGGGTACAGATCACTCAGTCATACTAACACAACAGGCATGTGGGGGGGGCAGTACAGCTGCAACCCCCCCCCCCCCCAAAAGAACATAGAACAAACAAAAGTTTTTATAAGAACATCACCAGGATTTGTTTTTGGTTGGTTTTTTAAGGTAAAATGACCCAATTCTTTGCTTCTACAGGGACACAAAGGGAAGTGAAATACCATAAAAACACATTTTTTAAAAGTGTGATCCGTTGGGGTTCACTCCGTCTCTTTCAGCGAGCAGCATCGGTGAACTCGGTGTCCGGGCTGGAGCAGCGGTACAATTCCACCAATTTATCTCCATGTTGTTAAGCCTGGTGGCCTTCTGTTTGTCTCGGCTTTATTTAACCCCGAAGCAGCCAAACCGTGTGCGTTACCCCAACACGGTCGTGAGCTGTGCTCACTGCTCACACTGTCACAGGATGGATTAGAGGGGTGTGTGTGTTTGTGTGTGTGTGTGTGTGTGTGTGTATGTGTGTGTGTGTGCTGCTGTAAGAGATGGCTTCGTGTTAGCTTCACTGAAGCAGACTGAAGATGCCAGCTGTCACAAAGAGGCGCTCCTCTGTTGTCAAGGTCTGCTTCTCCAGGTATAAGACCAGCGTGATCTATTATTCATCTCCACAGGCAACACCTATTCATTCTTCTGACAATCAGGAAGTGCTATGCATTCACACAGTTTATAGAAGAAGGATGCTTTACCTTAAAAGAGACAAAAGGAAGGGCAGAGAAGTCAGTCTTCAGACTCACGATGAATAATGATCCTTTGAGGGGCTCCATTACCATCACCATCATGGTCAACTTCTTCATCAACTAGATATATTTTGCTGTGGCAGTACTGTACATGCATAAAGATAATGTCTGGGGCAGCAGCTTGCAGGATGTGAAGACACCAGAGGGAGGCCAGAAACCGTGGAGAGGCTCCGTTTGATCCAGGATAACAGAATGCAAGTGAGCAGAAAAGCTAGCATCAGCTGAAACACACGGAATATAGCTGATTTCTCCAAAGACTCTGGTTATCAAAGGGATCGCTGCTTTAAGTTACCCACTGTGCAGCGAGCAGCAGATTGTCTAACGCCGTCTTTTTTTAATAGAATGTCACCACGTATGAAGAGAAGGTAGTGGAGGAGAAGAGAGAAGCAAAGGCACCAGACTGACGGAGTTCATCCTGAGTTTCATCATGTGAGTTATAGTGAAGAAATTATTTAACTTAATATACACCGAGTAGAATGAGGCCAATCTAAGCTTTAATCCACTAGTATTTCACCACACCTGCATGACTGACGCGCTGATGTCACTTCCTGGTCATCAAAAGTCAGACACGCCCCTTTATGTTTGATGACTCTGTTTTATTTCATGAAGTTTCTCAGTTATCTCCACCAATAGTTAACATCCAATTACAAAACATACAGAAATTAGCGTCCAGCAATCAAAAACCGTTAATGCTAACAGCTAGAAACCTGACCGAGTCAACACTGGTTCCTTTGTTCAGTCAACATAACATCATTTGTCTCCTACAGGAGCAAGACTCTTGAACTCCTTGAGCAGAAATGCATTGTGGGTAGATTTCCTGCTGAGACGTTCACAGAGATGTGGAGAAAAGAAGGAGGAAACGCCGCAGATGACGCCAACAGAAAAGAAGAAAAGACCACAGGAAGTGACATCAGAGCAAACTGTTCACTGAGTCTGAGATTTACTGAATCATTTTAACATGACACGTGAAATCTGAATCTGTGAGGTGTTCATGTTACGTTTTACTGACCGTTAGCATCAGGCTAAATCCTCTTGACATGCCGTCCATGATCCTGAAGCCTAATTAGACCATTTTCATCATCTTCATCGTCCACATGGAGGCCAGCACAGGAAAATAAATATTTCATGTGTTTCTAAGTTTGTACTAAATATGAATGTTCAACTGTTTGGAATTTAGTCTCATAAGGCCAACCATTAAAAAAATAAAAATAACATAAAATAATGCCTATTGATTGCTTATTTTTCATGCTAAAAAAACCCAGCCCCCTCTTTGCTGTTTCGATAACTGTTACCCTGAATATATCTATGAATACCATCACTTTATGAAATGAAAAGGAGCTCCATAGAGTTCATGTCTGTCTGATGAATTAAGTCAATAATTTACAATCACTGTATCTCTGTTTTTGCCGTCCACCATCTGTTGAGTTAAAAAAAAATCTGTTTCTTTGGCAGCTACATGTTTAGTTCCTCTGTTGGGCACGAAGTAGAAAATCATCAGCCAATACGGAGCGTCCACTCTCCAGATAGCAATATACACAGTATCAGAATGCCTACATAATTATGTAGTGTGGATAAAAATAATGTTTAATTAGAAAACAGAGCAGTTTAAAAACTCTGATTAAAATGTTTGGTGTAATCCATATTTGGCACCCCTATAAGGAAAGATTACTTTCTAACAAACACAAGTTAATATAATTGTTCACAACTGCAAAATCAAGGACATACTCAGAGTAAAACTCTTCTGAGCAAATTCTAATTCATCAACATTATCTGAGCATCCTCAGAGCCTGCAGTCTATCTGTTATTAATGTGGGAAGCTGTGAGCTTCATGACCATCTCCACGAGCGACTAGCAGGAGGCGGCTTTCCATCCTCAGCCCTCAAATCAGATCAGAGAAGGTTCTAATTATGGAGAAGTGCAAAGGGGCCAGCCTTGGTGGATTAGTTTCATAGCTGAGGCAATTTATGCTTGAAATTAGTGATGAAGAGGCTATTTACTTCTATTGGCAACAAACTGATTTGGATAAGACCACTTCTTAAACTTATAAACTCAGCTATAGGGTGAAAACACACAATGAGGTGTCCAGTTGAGATGGAGCTGCTCCTACCTGGACAGCCACCACCGACAGCACCTCCACCGAGATCCTGTTGAACTCGTCGAAGCAGCCCCACGCGCCCGTCTGAGACAGGCCTTTGTAGATGTTCCCACAGGACTGGTGGACAGAGAGGAAGATGCTCAAAGAGATATTCTGAAGGACACCGCAGAACAGGAAGTGGAGAGTCTGACTGATAAGGTGTGTGGTGAGGCAGACAAATCGACCGCCCGATGAATATAAATGGAGAAAACATTCACAGTCTAACAGGTTGAGAGTAGGCGAATGATAACACAAACGAGGCTTCGCACAAATAAAGCAAGGCGTCGTCGGCGTAAAGAGAAGACGTCTCTCGCCTACAGTTCGCCTGACGCCGACGCCAGAGCAGGTGATCAGACCTCCGGAGAGCAAGTCGGACCGAGCAGCTGACTTTTCTCTCCAATTAAGGGACTGAGGAAACCTTCTCTGACGCAAACCAGAGCCGACTGGAGGATTGATTCCGCTTCTGCATGACTGGATTTGAGTAACACGTTGGGGGCTCTGAAGACCAGATCCTGGTGTCTGTTTTCCTGCTGGAGTATATTAGCGCGTTCCCTCCCGACACCTTGCTGCGGTGTGTGTAGCCGCAGGTGCTGCACGCCTCTGTAATGTAATGATACCCCCGTGAAGCCATATCACAAGATTATGTTTATGTCTCCCTTGAGCGCTCAATATGCAGAAAGCGTGTGCGTGTACAAGGGAGCATGATAAAAACGAGGTGCAGGCTGGGTACAGTGAGGGCATTTTGACGAGGTTTAGTCAAGAAATGACATCGTTTAAATAATCAGTTTGTCTTTCAAAGGGGGGAATGGAAGATGAAAAGAAAGAAGATGAAAAGGGAAGGGAGTAACGGTGGGATGATGACTTTAACGATGAATGTATGCCACTTTGCAAACAAAAGCACAGATGAAAAGAAACATGCATAAAATATGCTGCTGTGAATGAACAGGAGAGGCTGTTCACACCTTATAGTCCATCTGCTCGGAGCAGTTAAACACGTAGACCATGATGCCCAGGGCTCGGCCCAGGTCTTTGGTAGTCTCGGTCTTCCCCGTGCCCGCTGGTCCTGCCGGAGCTCCGCTCATGGTCAGGTGGAGGGACTGGGTCAGCGTGATGTAGCATCTAAACCAGAATCAACACACACATGAGCTTCACTGGGGGCTGCGGCCTGACAGACAGCAACAGAAACAGCTTCAAGCTTCAGGACAAGGAGACTTCATTTCAGTCCCGGTGAGAAACGGACTGTTCACTGGTAGATGTTTGGGGTAAGTTTCACATTCAGTTTTAGAATTTATCTGGTTCAATGAAGGAATCAACATTTTTATTTCCAACTTCATTAAACAAAGTCATTCTTTTTACTAAAAAAAAAAATTAGGTGAATTCCAGTAAATATTGTGGATGACTGGAGCACAGTCCAAGATATGCAATGTCACGCTTTTTCCAATTTACGTACATCAAATTTAGTGATTTCACACCTCTGCTGCATTCAAGTTTTATTGGAATTACCAATTTTCACCTAAAAGTAAGATTTTCATTGACATCGAAGATGCATCAAAAGTCAAAAACTTGGAAATCATTTCAACTGTAAGTTTCCCCCTGTCCTGAAGAAACACAGCATCACTATGGTAACAAGATTTGTTTGAAGCTATACCAAAAGATGAAGATTTTAAAAATGTTTTGGGTTACTAGCATATTATTACTGTATTATTACTGTAATTGTCAGTGTTGGTGTGTTTGTTCATCCGTCCGTCCATCAAATATCTTCACAATCGTTGCAGATACAAAGATGAAACAAAAAGCACATGACTCAGGCAGCAAAAGGGACAAAAAAGAGATGATGACCTTGACCTTGAGAAAACGAGGTCAAGGTCAAATTTCAACTTTTGCACATTTTTTGCACATATTTCAGGAACTGGATAAGATAGAAAGACAAAACAAAAGGCGTTATATTCAGGGATACAAGGCAATGGAAATTAGATCACAACCTTGACCTTGAAAAACAAGGTCAAGGTCATATTTTCACTTTTATACCTTTTTAGGTATACATCTCGGAAACCTGACGAGATGTAATCACAAAACAAAAAGCAACATTTTCAGGGAGCCAGAAGCATAAAAATGTGACGATGACCTTCACCTTTGGAAAACCAGGTCAATGAAGGCCAGGGTCAAATGTTGAATTCAGGGGGGTCGCTGAATGTTGCAGTCTCTGACTGCCTTTGGATTTTGTAAGTGTCTGGTCTGATGATGTCTGTTTAAGGAACACGTCCATACATGGACCTTGTTCTGATTGGCTGATTTATTCTCAACCACAGGCAGTTTCAAGCCAGCAAGCCAGGCCTCTGGACCATTTAGAGTTTGACAGTTTGATCGAGCTGGTTCCAACCCTGAGACCTCTGATCACAGGAATCCTGAGAAACCTGCAGAGGAACCAGAGACTAGACTGCTCCATACAGGAGGAAACTGACGACTAGATGAATTAAAACATGACCGGTTCACACCTCTACACACCACTGACAAGAGTTTGACACTTTGGAAGCATCAATGAAGCATTTTAATGTGAAACATTTGTTGGAATACAATGTCCAGAAACAATGTCCTGTATTTTAAACACACACACACACACACACACACACACACACACACACACACACACACACACACACACACACAGACACACACACCTTATTTGTGTGAAGAAGAATACGTCACAGAAATAAATGAGAGTTCCTCCAAGATATTGTACGAGACGTTCATCAGCTAGTCTTGAGTCGTGGGTCTCGTTTTGGATTGTTTGCTGAGTAGAAACCGACCAGCCTTCAGAGTCACCTTAAAATGTTCTAAAAACTCTAAACATTCATCTGCTAATGAGGATCTCTGTGTGACGTCGGTGATGTACAGACGAGTAATTTTCCAGATATGGTCTGGACAGAAACCTGATGACGACACAGATGGACAGACAGATGACCTCATGCCTCCCTGACATTTTTAGTCTTAAATGGCAGCAGAGGGATGCTGTAGTGATCGGGGTGAGGATAAGCATCTTTGTCCTTTAGCTCATTGGTGCCAGACCTTTTTTGCACTACACACCGATTTAATGTCAGACAATATTTTCACTAACAGAAATACAGCAATATAAAATGTTATGGCCAGCATATAAACTGTTTTTTTTCTCTAAATATAATAAAAATGTGAATCCAATGTGCATGCATCTTTATTAGCAACGTCCGAAGGTAGTCATGTGACCGAGGCAAGCATCTTGATAGGTGCGTCAGGAGTGACTCATAGACAGATGTGGACACAAGAATGAGGTCATTTTCATGGCTCGGAATCAGATAATAAATAAAAAGGAAATAATGGAAGTTCCGTATTCTTTCTGTGTGGTCCGGTACCGACTGACCCACAGACCGGTACCGGGGTTGGGGACCACCGGTCCAGCACACAGTTGGGCTACAATGAAAGTACCAAGTTGAAATCATTCATTCACAAATTGGAGCTTTGGCATCTAAAAAGTAAAATACTGTATAATGTGAAACATATAAATAAAAAGTAAGATTTTGCACATTTTTTGCATGTACTGTATTTTGAATATTTTGCATATTTGGATTGATTATAACTCAAAGTGTTTAAAATCAAACTTTTTTCATGGAGAGAATACAAAAACTACACAGGAAACACTCCAGAAAGGTTTTCTGACTGAACATTTCCATTTTTAGCAGGGAATGACTCAATCTCTGCCATCACTGAACAAAACCTCAGTATGTCTGGATATCATCTACTCCACTGTGACTATCAGTGGCTGATGACTGACACCAGTGATTGCAGCTCCTACAGAACCATCATGATTAACAAGCAACCTGTTGAATATCAATACAAACAGCATCGTGGACACGAACCGATGTAGACAATCAGGACAGTATTGATCAGGACAATAAACACAATGGTTTTTTTCCTGAATATCAATACATAAATGATTTTAATGAGCTGCTGGTAAATAGATGATGAATTGGAGGTGCGGTCTTGGAAAGCGTGAAGGTAAAGAAGACAAATGAGCCCATCTGCCATGAAGCCAACAGGCTTCACCGCTCTCCTTTGAGTTATGGCCAAAGACCTCACCATCAGGTGTCTCAGAGGCTGGATCAGGATGCAGACTGTGTCCAGATTTAGTTATTCCATCCATGGAATAACTGAAGCTGGATGGAAGACAGGAGGGTGGACTGGACAAGGTGACTTGTTTTATTTGTGTTTTTAATGAAACGGTTGTATATCAGTCTGTGTGGCCAAGTCACCCTCCACCCTTCTGTTGCTGTTTGAATGTGTGTGTGTGTGTGTGTGTGTGTGTGTGTGTGTGTGTGTGTGTGTGTGTGTGTGTGTGTGTGTGTGTGTGTGTGTGTGTGTGTGTGTGTGTGTGTGTGTGTGTGTGTGTAAAATGTTTCTGATATTTTGCATAACGGTGCATCTTTTGAGATCCTGCAGTAAGAACTGAGGGAAAGTGACCCTTGTGCCAATAATAGTTCTCTTTTTACAGGCTGACGACAGGGACTGTTCACACCAGAAAGTGAACAGTGAACAGTATTTGTAACTTAGTGGTGAACAAGTCTTATAGAGGTCTGTATAAAGAATTCCAAAGCAAAGAAATGTTTGAATTTCCTTCAAGTTATGTAGTGTACGTGGAAATATTAGAATAAGAAGTTGAGGGTTAAGGATCTGTCTTCTACCGTGTCGTTGTGGGAATGACTTTCCACATTTCTCTACGCACTAAACCTTGTTTCTACCCAGCATATTTCTTATATTTTTATTGTTATTCTCTTTTCATTACATAACTATTAATTTTTCTGTGGTTATAAGGGAAATACTTTCTCAGTCATCCAAACGTAACCGCACAAGAAAGCCGTACATACCTGTGATCGTGACATTTTAGCCACTACAAACAGCAGATTGTTCTGTTACAATTTTTGTTTTGCCATCACCAAAGGTGCTGAATGGTAGAGCCAGAAGGACTCCATGCTTTTCATTACATTTTAATTTCATTGTAATGCATTGGGTTCCAGCTTAGTGGTCTGATATAAAAAAAGAGTTAAAACACTGAACAGATTTCCAGAAAACGTTTCATGAAAGTGTATCTTGGACCAGAATAGAATATGGTACAAATATGGACAAAGGGTCAAATTAAAGATATATATTTTTAACTGTCTTTAAGTTCATTAAATAGGGACTATTGCAGCATTAATTTTTCAGCATTAAAAAACTTCACAATTAGTCACACGGGGAAATTTCTTCCTCAGCCCATGATTCAATTTGGCAACATTTACCATTATCTGCAATAAAATTGCAAATTTTGTTCAAAAGATCCGGGATAATGTAGGTCCCCAGTGCAGCAAAAATATATAGCAAAGGTCATAATTGTACATAATGTGGAAATATTCCACATTACAGCTTTAATGTCTTTTTATATTGCATTGGGGGTTTTTTTGCATCTTGTCTTAATGGTTTTTTATCTTGTTATGTCTTAGATAAATCACTTTTATTGCTATTTTTAAGCATTTCAAACAAATGTTCCTTCCTGAGTTGTAAGGATGATTTTATTTTTTTTCTAATGAACTGCTAAACTCAGACAAACTAAAAACAAGCCATTCCATCTATAGAACATTTGCTGATATCTTGTTTTCTCCTGGCGGCATCAGCATGCACTGTTTGCTTGCTGGCTCTGTTACAAAAAACAAAAAAAAAGTGTAAGAATATCATGAAACAAACATGTTTTTCGCTGTTTTCTCAAGTCGTGGATTAAAGGATTTGACACCGGGCCCCTTGGTTAATGGTCTATTGTTGAAATGAAAGTCGGTGACAAACTGTGTGAGCCACAGCGAGGGCATGTACCAGATGGTGAAGACTAGTTGATCTATCAAAGCCCATTGTTTCTGTTTGTTCAGGCTTCAAACAGAATACCGGTCAGTCTGGGAAAGCACATGGTCAAACGCTGCGGTTTGCCAAAGGGCTCAGGGAGGCAGGTATTCATCTTTGTGTTAGAAACTTTATCAGGAATCCTGCAGGAACAAACAACCTGCTTTAAAAGTGACCGTGCTGAATTGCTGTTTCTAATTTTTCCTTCACATGGGTGTGCATAATGACACAAGTAGTTCTTACCAGATAAGATTTGGATTTGTTCACCGGCTCTAACTGCGTGCTTAAGACTGACAGAAATACAGAATACAGTCTCTTCTTTAGCCTCTCCACAACTGAAAACTTGAGAGTAGAAAGTCTAATGGTGAGAATTTACCATGTTTATCTGCTTTGACATTAAGGCACCGTCATTAGCATGTCTGGTCAACCAACTTTCTTGCTTACTTAAGCACAGGCAAAGGTATATTTAATTAGAGATCTGATCACAAACTGTCCTTACGGTGTGTGAGTCGATCTCAGATGCTGCTGCAGCACAGATTCCAGATTCAGAGAAGTTTACTCCAGAAACTTAGTCAAAGTTGTTGTCAGGACAGCAGAGCATGATGTTTGAATGTAATCTGGTTCATATGCATGAGCTGAGGAGCCAATTAGAACAAGATACAGTAGAATGAACGTATTGATTTTTTTAAAGTACTAGGACGAATTTGCCAATCACCAATACAAAAACAGAGTTTCTTTATTTGTAAAATCTTAACAGCTGAGGAATTTTTTTTTTGCCAGGTAAAAATGTAAGGCTTTAGGCGTACGTTATCACGCATAACGTACGCTAAAATGAATGTTGGTGTTTACCAGGAAGGACCAGTCTTTTCCATCATTTAAAGAGCAGTCACTTTTTTAGCCGTTACCATGGTAGCCACAGCTGATCAAATCTACTTTTTAGACTGGGGTCTGTCCAGTTCAGAGAAATGGTTTCTCAAAAACTAGAGGACACGTCCTAAACCTAGAGGCAGGATGGGGAGTGAGCCCTGAAAATAAACTTAACGCAGAACTGGAAAAAAAAACTACAGCCAGGATTTTTCTTTGTTGTCAAACTCCTGACTTTCCCTTAAATAACATTTTCTCTCAATAAGAACTACTGAACCAACTCCCAGAAAGAATCTGGAAACACGGCTCTAGATCTGGATCCACCCCAGTGGATTTAAACATTTTAATATTTTCTGCTTTAAAACTAACAAACAGACAAAACGCTCCAGAAACTAGAGCCTTGGCAGAAATGAAACAAGAGCTTTAACGGCTACAAGCGAGATGTTGTATTTGACTGTTCAGTAAATACTGACAATATGTTCCACCATGTGTGATACTTGAGGAAAAGCTCACCAGGAAAGCTAATGGTTCATTGAAATCCAGTCAGCTGAAACAAACTTTGACATTTAGTCACCAGTCTGCCTGAAAAAGAACAGGAGGAACGTGTACCTGTCTGTTAGAGGCGTGATCACCAGGCGTGGTGTATTTCCCAGGTACTCGTAGGAGTAGAGAAACTGCGCGTCACAAATGTTGGCAAAACAGTGTTTCTCCGTCTCGTCCCATCGGTGTCTGAGCTGGGAAAGCCACACGAAGGCCTGGGAGTTCTCTACCTGGAAAACAGCGAGCAGAGGTCAGACTCCTAAATATTAACAATATTTAAAAAACAGGCTATCAACAGGGCTAATTCTTTTATTTTAGGTTAATGATAGACCCTATAACCATAAATCAAAACAGTTAAAGTGATATTTAATACAAACTTAAAAAGACATGAAACATTTCCTTTTCTGTGCCGGCCACGATGTGGCAGATGAAGATGAAGATGATGAAGATGGTCTAATTAGGGTTCAAGTGATGTCTGATGTCAGATTCTTGCGGTCTTTTCTTCTCTCCTGTTGAGGTGTCGTCTGAGCGTTTCATCCTGATCATTTCCAAGACATTCCTTTATAAATCCTCCCTTTATATATCCCTGGTTGTGAACAATTTTGGTTAAATATATCACACAGCAGACAAACACAGTGATATCTGAGAAGTGAAATGAAGTGTGTAGGAATTACAGAACGTGTGTAATAATTATTAAAACAAACAAGTGACAAGTGCATAAATGTGGGCACCCCAACACAGAAATCACATCTTTTTGCAGAAATAACAGCCTCTAAATGCTGCCTATAACTTCCAATGAGGGTCTGGATTCTGGTTGAAGGTATTTTTGATTAGTCTTCACAAAACATTTCCAGTTCAGTTGGTTTGATGATTACCAGCATGGACGTATTTAATGTATATATATATATTTTTTAAATTATTGATGGGGTTCCCCCTGACCCTAACCCCCAAGGATAACAAATCACACCCTGAACATAATCATGCTAATAGATGACGTGGCTGGATACTCAGTGCTCCTGAACAATACAGCAGCGGCGCTCCTCTAACCTTCTGAGCGATCAGCTTGGCCACCACGTCTCTGGCGTGGACATCGATGGTGCAGATGGTCATGACTTTTTGCCGATCACCCGGCGTGAGCTGGCCAATCAGCATGGAGATGAGGGTATTGAGCTGGGACAACTGCTTCTTGTAGAATTCCTTCATGGCGTTGTCGTAGCCTTCCTCTAGACGGGCAAACGCCATGCCGACATCAGACGTCCACCAGATCTGGGTGCAGGTCAGCGCCACCTAGAACACGCAAGATTATTCAGAAAGGTGGTTCATACATGAAACTGGGACAAAGTTTGACTTCATTTAGGGAGAAGTTTTGAGATTAAGATGCAAAATAAAATTTGTCATCCATATTTTTGGTTATTACAATATTATTACTGTGTTATTATTGTAATTGTCAGTGTTTGTTCATCCGTCCGTCCACAAAATATCTCCACAACCGTTGCAGATAGAAAGATGAAACAAAAAGCACATTACTCAGGCAGCAAAGGGGATAAAAATGAGATGATGACCTTGACCTTGAGAAAACTAGGTCAAGGTCAAATTTCCTTTTTTGTACATTTTTTGCACATATCTCAGGAACCGGATAAGAAAGAAAGACTAAACAAAAGGAGTTATATTCAGGGAAGCAACAAGATGAAAATTAGATCACAACCTTTACCTTGAAAAATAGCTCAAGGTCAAACGTTCACTTTTATACCTTTTCAGGTACACATTTCTGAAACCTGATGAGATATAATCACAAAACAAAAAGCAACATTTCAGGAAGCCAGAGGCACAAAAATGTGATGATGACCTTCACCTTTGGAAAACCAGGTCACTGTAGGTCAGGGTCAAACTTTGAATTCAGGGGTGTCGTTTCATTGGTTGTTAGCATCTCACACGTGACTCAGGTGACGTGTGGTTATTAGTCTCTGCGCTCACTTCACTTCATGATTGCAGAGGAGAATCATGCAAATAATAGGAGCAAACGCATTAACAGCGAACGCTCTGAGGTCACATCCTTTATCAGAGCGACTCGCTGGTGGTTAGAAACACTTATTAGTAACGATCAGCATTAATCACTGTTATCCAAACTGGAGGACGGCGGTTTGAGTCGATCTGATCTTCAGTGACCAGACCGCAAACTTACTTTTTACTTTTCCATTCTTAGGTTAGATAGTTATAGTTTGTTTGGTCGCACTGATTTAAGTATCGTCATCCATCTTCACCTCCACCTGCTCTGCTCCGCTTTGCTCCGTCTAACGCTTCATCTTCCCTTTGTTTACCATGTTTAGTGCTTCCTAATGCATCGATAACTTGAACGGCTCCCAGAGAGTGAATGAATGCCCGTCTGAGGCCGATAATCCACCATTATTTGATGCTAATCTGGATGTATTTACTAAAGTATTACCGTTATGTCATTATTGGGTGAAGCATCAGCATCACGAGGATCGCCAGTGACCAGCATCCTTTATCGTTCCTCTGCTGTGCATCACGGAGCTGCAGGTGTGTGTGTGTGTGTGTGTGTGTGTGTGTGTGTGTGTGTGTGTGTGTGTGTGTGTGTGTGTGTGTGTGTGTGTGTGTGTGTGTGTGTATGTGTGAGTGCAGCAATGTGCTACCTTATTGCAGGGAAGTGTGGAGACGTGGGCGAGTGTAATTTAGAAGGTAACGACCGTGAAACAATCAGAAAATAACTTTTTATTCCTCCAATTGGCTGCTTTGTGGTCGCTCCCTCTCTTCATTCACATCCTATCTCGCTCGCCCCTCTCTGGAATCAGGAGGAGAGGCCATCCTACTCATAGAAGCTAATTTGTGTATCCAACCTGTGATTCTGATTCACTCCAGCATTTAATGGCCAGAAAAAAAAAAAGCAAACTAGACCTACAGCACAGCCTCCTCAGGGGAGGTAATCCCAGGCAGTGGATAAACAGGATTACATCGTTATTCTATGGGTGATATTTTGATGAACACTTGCAGATTTGCAGAAGTAAATATTTATAATTAAGATCACAGTTTTTATTTTAATCCGAGCACAGTGTTCTCACAGAAATCCCACTGCTGATGTGTTCCTGGGAGCCGTCCTCCACCGGCAGAGAGCATCTGGAGGACAGAACCAGGATGGGTCCAGAGCTGACTGCATAATGAGCTGCTGCATTAGGAGCACACTCAGTATGCACCGCTTTCCCCCCGTCGAGCTGGCCGGTGGTGGTACATTTCTAAAACTGCTGCTTTATCACGGCTTCTGATCAATGCTTAACTGAATGGATCACTCAAAAAGTTTGACATTTTTGAGGGGGAATTCAGTGTTTATTTGTTTTTAACCCATCTTTCTACGTGAATGTTTTTGAAGCCCTGCCGTCCTCTTTTGTGATTTAGTCCATGCACATCCTCTCACTCAGAGCATCAAAATGTAGGCGTTTACAGGTAAATACAAAGAGCTTCATTATCTCAGACGCCCACGTGTGTTTGCTCTCAAAAGACTCAGGTGTTGTGTGGAGAGCGTTACTGAGTAGTGCACTGACATATCTACAGGAGGCGTGCGATCCGTTTGATGTCAGGCGAAACGGCTAATGGCTAAACTCTCCAACGTCAGTGGTGTCGGTTAAAACCGTGCGTGGCGCTGGGTTTACCTGAGCCGGGTAGTCGAACAGCCACTGATCCCTGGGTTTGTCCTCGTAGGCCATCACCGCCTCCGTCATCTGGTGTCTCACCGTGGAGCGCATGGCGTCCAGAACGCGGTTCAGCCACACCTCCACCTGAAACACAAATGTAGAATAACTGACAGGCTCTCTTATCACCGGACCCTAATGGGGTCATTAATAAGCATTAGAGTGAAAGCAGAGTCAGGCAATACTATGGGATGTAATGGAAAATTAATGGATTTGTAGGCTTTGATATGCGAAACCCCCCCGGGGGGCACCGATAGACACGGTTTCATTTGTCTCCTTTATTGTTGGGGTTGTGATATCTTCATCTGATATATATTTTCCTGCGCTGCAGAAAAGGGCAGGTGGTCTATCTATCTCACTCATCTGTAGAGGGACGCTGTCAGCAGGAGGGCTAATAAAAGATAATGCATGAGTTTAGCATTTAGCTCCACTGAAAGAAATGATAGGACCACATCTTAAATCCCATGGATTGAAGCTCAGGTGTGTTTACCTGTCCGGTGCAGTCACAGGCCCGGCTGAAGGGGACGTACTCCTCCTCTTTGCTGTACATGCCCAGACCGCTCTTAGAAAGATTCTCCTCTCCATCTGCTTCAAATCGCATCCTGGCCATGTTGTCAAATAGCTTGGACAGATGCTTCTGGACCTGAGCAAACAAGAAGAGCTCACTCTACACTCAGCTCACGCTCTGACTGGTTCATCTCCTCTGCTTTCACGCAAATAAATAACATTTCACTCTTGTGTTTTTTTCCAGAATCGTTCACAGGAGGGCAGGAGCTGTGCTCTGCAGCTAACTTCTTAGTGGTAAGTTGTGCATAACTGTGTCTCCAAGGTGGGAATGCAGAAGAACGCATCCTGATGAGCATTCCTGAGGCAGGCTGCAAAAGGATGAGAGACATTGCCCCCGTGTGGTTCCTGTTGGTACTACAACAGTCAAGCACCTCCAGCCAAAGAGTTTTAAATGGTGCATTCAAACTTTTCCGAAGAAATAATTCAAAAAGCTACTTTTTGATGGTGCAACTCAACTTTTCAACTTTTTTCAATGACCCCTCAGGTAAGAATGAATGGAGGCACCTGGTGTGGGTTGGTCCCGTTAGACAGGATGTCCAGCAGATCAGCCGAAGAGATGAAGTAAAATCTGGGGAAGGCCAAACGCTTGGTGTCCAAGTATTCCGTCAGGGCTTTCTCACATAGAGAGAGTCTGTGGAGACACAGAGTTTGAATGTGTGGAAGGAACCACGGATGGGAGCCCCCCCCTGATTAGAAACAGGACCCTCACCTGCTCTGGATGTCCTCCAGTCTACCAAACAGACCCGGCTTATTGGTGGCCTCCACTACGTTGGGTGTTTGATGCATGGCGTCTGCCAGCTCTCTGAAATCCGCATCAATCCCCTCGAAGCGCCTGGAGTCCTGTGGACGTGTTCATGATGGAGACCAGCCAACAGATTTCAGCTCCCACCAGAGAGAGGAGACAATCAGGGCTTTAATGGCAAACATCTGGGCTTAAGCACAGCCCAAACATGAAGGGAGCCATAAAGAGCGGCATAATCTCTGCTTCTTAACTCGGGGTGTGAGCTAATGAATGCATTCCTAATTAACCGCTACTGCAGGTAACCTATTTGAGATCATATTACAATGACAATAAGTACTCAGTGATATACACTCATACCTGTGCAGGTGTGTCATTAACCGTGAGTGTGTATTGAGTTTTCTCACCTCAGGCATCTGTGAGCGGATGTCCTCCGAGCCGATAAAGATGCTTTCCAGGTGGGTCCACGTCTGCTGCACCTCAGCCCAGATGGAGATGACGGCGTCGGCCACCGACAGCTTGCTCTGCCACGACGACACCTCGTCCAGGAAGTGGGCGATGTACTTGGACGTCATGAGGTTCTGCAGCTGCACCTGGTTGTCCTCCAGGGTTTCGATGAGTTCTTCGTTGGTGCGCAGCAGCGGAACCTGCGTCCGGTGGTGGGGTTCGTACTGGAACAGCATACCTGGAAGGGGGATGGATCGGATCAGTAGGTGGGTGATGGGACACCGGGGGGGGGGGGGGTCGTGCACGTTCCTGTACCTGTCCAGGTGGAGTCCAGCTCAGACAGGACCTTCTCCATCCCCATCTCCTTCACAGCCTTGTCCACGATCCCTCTCACCTCCTCTTCGAAGCAGTGCAGGTTGAGCTGCAGCAGGTCGGCCAGGATGGTGTCCTGTTAGGAACAGTTCACGTGAGCAGCAGGAGACGTTGGACACGTTAGACCGGCGTGTGGACCGGGAGCGCACGCTTCTGGGGGACAGAACAGTCCATTCCTTTGTCCGTTAGTCCAACAAGTATCTTCACAACCGTTGCAGATAGAAAGATGAAACAAAAAGCACTCGGGCAGCAAAGGGGATGAAGATGAGATGATGACCTTGACCTTGAGAAAACTAGGTCAAGGTCAAATCTCAACTTTTATACATGTTTTTGCACATATCTCAGGACCCGGATAAAAAGACGAAGCAAAAGACGTTATATTCAAGGAGGAAAAGGGAATAAAATTAGATCACAACCTTGACCTTGAAAAACTAGATCAAGGTCAAATTTTCACTTTATACCTTTTTAGGTACACATCTCTGAAAATTGATGAGATATAATCACAAAACAAAATGCAACATTTTCAGGAAGCCAGAGGCACAAAAATTTGTAGGTCAGGGTAGAATGTTGAATTCAGGGGTGTCGCAGGATGTTACAGTCTCTGACTGCCTCGTTATTTCTTTAGTTTGTAGTTATAGTAATTGTAAGAATGTTTTATCTAATATAGCCACAAGAGGACACAAGCCAGTGTCTTATTGTGCCGGTCCCAAGCCCGAATAAATACAGAGGTTTGGGTCAGGAAGGGCATCCGGCGTAAAACTTTTGCCAAATCAAAGATGCAAATAAAACCTATGACTTCAATACCGGATCGGTTGTTGCCCGGGTTAACAACGACCGCCAACGTTGCTGTTGACCTACAGGGCGCCGGTGGAAATTGGATTACTGTTGGTCGAAGAAGGAGAGGAGGAAAGTGTGTTCGTAAGAAGAGAGAGAAGAGGAACACCAAGAGTATAGGACTGAGAGTAGGGACGTTGAATGTTGGAACCATGACAGGAAAAGGTAGAGAGTTGGTTGACATGATGCAGAGGAGGAAGGTAGACATACTGTGTGTACAGGAGACCAGGTGGAAAGGTAGCAAGGCTAGAAGTTTAGGAGCAGGGTTCAAGTTGTTCTATCATGGTGTAGATGGGAAGAGAAATGGAGGAGGAGTTATCTTGAAGGAGGAGTTTGTTAGGAATGTCCTGGAGGTAAAAAGAGTGTCAGATAGAGTGATGAGTCTGAAGCTAGAAATAGAAGGTGTGATGTTCAATGTTGTTAGTGGGTATGCTCCACAGGTAGGATGTGAGCTGGAGGAGAAGGAGAAATTCTGGTTGGACTTTGATGAAGTGATGCAGAGCAGACCTAGAAGTGAGAGAGTTGTCATTGGTGCAGACTTCAATGGACATGTTGGTGCAGGTGTGTAGGATGACTCTGGTGGTGAGGAAGATCAAGAGGACAAAGGCAGAGCAGAAGACGAAATGGTGGAAGCTGAAAAAGGAAGAGTGTTGCATGACTTTTAGGAAGGAGTTAAGACAGGCTCTGGGTGGTCAGGAGGTGCTTCCAGATGACTGGACAACTACAGCTAATGTGATCAGGGAGACAGGTAGGAGAGTACTTGGTGTGTCATCTGGAAGGAAAGTAGATAAGGAGACTTGGTGGTGGAATGAGGAGGTACAGGAGTGTATACAGAGAAAGAGGTTAGCTAAGAAGAAGTGGGACACTGATAGAAGAGTTTCAGCTAAAATGAAGGGAAAGGTGTACAAAACTGTGGTGAGACCAGCGATGTTGTTTGGTCTAGAGACAGTGTCACTGAGGAAAAGACAGGAGACAGAGCTGGAGGTAGCAGAGATGAAGATGCTGAGGTTCTCTCTGGGAGTGACCAGGATGGATAGGATCAGGAATGAGTACATCAGAGGGACAGCACATGTTAGAGGTTCTGGAGATAAAGTCAGAGAGGCCAGACTGAGATGGTTTGGACATGTCCAGAGGAGAGATAGTGAATATATTGGTAGAAGGATGCTGAGTTCTGAACTGCCAGGCAGGAGGCCTAGAGGAAGACCAAAGAGGAGGTTTATGGATGTAGGGAAAGAGGACATGAAGGTAGTTGGTGTGAGAGAAGAGGATGAGAAGACAGGGTTAGATGGAGGCAGCTGATTGGCTGTGGAGACCCCTGAAGGGAAAAGCCCAGAGGAGAAGAAGAAGTGAGAATGTTTTATCTCATATAACTTTCATTAATGACCAAACCTCAGGCCCATATTTGTGGTCTTTATATTTATCTTCTCATCAAGCATTCAAATGGGCGCAGGAGGAAACAGGACAAACTCTTTTTTTTATGTTAGCAACTGCAGGAAGAAAAATTAATTAGCTACAACTGAGTACATTTTAATTAAAATCAGAGCGGCCGGTTTGACAGGTCCACTCTTTCAATGTGTGGTTTTAAAATGAAAATAATTCATTATTCATCTCAAGCCAGTCCCGTGAAGTTAAACGAACATCCGCGTGAAAAGAGGAAACTCATCTGTTCTCTCATCTTCTTCATTGTCTTCTTTTTTGGGAATATGGAAGGAATGTGTGTTATAACATGATCAGAGCATAAAGCACCAGATGAGTATGTAACTGGACATTTAAAAAAGTCTTACTTACTCACAGAAAATCTTATTATATACATAAATTCATGACAATAACATCGAGTTTATGGTCAAATCAATTTTAATGCAGCTGCTACTTCCCTCTTCTAAAAAGGTGGGGCAGGTTAGCAGGCTTTAAACTAAAGGCTAAACAGCTCCCCAATGTGGTTGTTAAATGTGAATCAGTGATACTGTGGGTAATTAAACACTGGTTCTATAAAGCCAATTTAAAGGGTAGAAAAAAGTGAATAGAATACAGATAGAAAACAGGGGAGTGGCTGAGGCAGTCTTGTGTGCCTTCCCCCTTAAGTTATTATTTTTTAAATTTTTAACCTCATTCATGTGGAAGCGGACTCCAGTCGCGGCCATGAGCTGATGCCAGTGTCGGGGCCGGATGGCCGGGTTCTGGAGCTCCGCCACGGCCCGCAGGGAGACCAGGAGGTTCTTTACTCTGCTGTCCAGACCCGTGAAGGCCTCCCACGCTCGAACCTGTCAGACACAAAGGTCACGAGTCAGCGTCGAGGCAATGACGGCTGTCAGACAGCTTCCAACCGCCGCTCAGCGTTTCATTGTAGTTTCATTTATTCACGGGAGGCTGACATTTACAGCGTCGGTGCTTCCAGTTAAGATAGAAGGAAGTTATTCTTTCTGCTCCCCAACAAACTCTGGGGCAGATTTATTACTGAGATTAGTGATGGTTACTTTTAGGTGCACACCAAAGCAGTTTCCATTTATTTCCCTTTCCTGATTTTATAAGTTTTGTAGTATTTCGTGCCAACATTGAGTCAGTAGAACCTCGAGATACGAATTTAATCTATTCTGTGGCTGAGTTCGTAAGTCAAACATTTCCCCATTTAAAATGAACAAAATCATTTTAATCCGTTCCGGCCTTGTGATAAAAATAAATTTTTTTAGACATGCAGACTTTACCTGTACATAATTAATAAGTTGTATTTATAGAAGTTATCTAAACACTGATGAACTATGAAAAGAAACACAAAAGTCATGAGAGCACACAAAACTTCATGAAAATAACGAGATCCGGTCTTTGATTTTTTTGTCCTGAAGCTCGGCTCGTATCTCGGATTTTTGATTGTAAGTTGAATAAAAATAAGGAAGGAGCTACGGCTCAGATCTCAAAAAACTTCAATGCTGAAAAATACAACTATTAGCTGCAAATATTGTTAACTCCGGAATACAAGTATGAAATACTTCCCCAAATGGTCAAAGGCACCTCTTCTGAAATGTGGGATATATATGGTAAGTGTAGATAGACGTAGATACACGTGTATTTTTGTAAATAAATATTGAGTTCAGTTATACCCCAGACAGATTCCACTCATAGAATGAGTTGAAGTTCAACTTGTAACCATGGAAACGAAAGAACAAACGGTAAAGTTCGTCTGTGAACCAGGTTTTTGATGCTGAGCATCTTTGTGTGATCCCTGCAGAGCTGAATGTCGTTATGAACAATAATGACGTGAAAGACTTCACCACGTACGTGGTTTCAGTTGAACGGCCTGCTGGAGACGGGGGCTTCAGAGGGCTCCACATGGCAGGCTAATAATACTTTACAAAAAGAACCACTTCAGCACTTTGTTGCGTATAAAAATAACAGTATCATGATAAAACATGAAACCAGATGAGGAAGGACAGAGATCCAATCACACAAAATCAAGCAGGTCCTGAATGATGGGTTTCTCTGTCTTTAAAGTGTTGGTGCTTTCAGGTGGGCTCAGATTAATCTGAAGGATTATTTCATGAAAGTAATGCGTGTAAATAATATACTGGTTGTAATGTTCCTCCTCAGAATGGCCTGCGTTAGTTTCAAAAGTTATTTATGAGCTTTAGCTCTGAAAACAAGCTACATGTCATGGTTTTAAATAAATACAAAAAATGAAATGAAATCCCCTCGCAAGTTAAATCAACTATAAACGTATTTTTTAAAACAGACCACACTCTTCATTCCCCCAGTCAGACTGACTGCAGCGGTCTGAGCCCCCCGTGCATGAGGAGGACTCCAAAGTGAGACGTATGACAGGATAATCACTCTTTTAAGAAAGGCTTTAGTGAACAATCGATCGCCGTTTGAAGGTCCTAATTCTTCAGCGTTTCGCCGTTAATTTTCTTCGAAGTAAACTTGCTTCTCGACCTGACCCCCCCACACCCCCACCCCACCCCCAACCTCACCTCCTTATCCAGCCCCCGGATGTCTTTGGAGAAGCGTTTGCACTCCAGCTCCATGTCCTCCACGTGGATCTCCCTCCAGGGGGTCGTCCTCCACGCCGTCATGCTGGACTCCACCACGTCGATCATGTCCCACAGCTCCTTCAGCAGCACCACCTCGCGCCTGGGGGGGGACAGTGGACAAACTGAATGTGGAAAGAGTCTCTCTGTTCTAATGGTTCATTAGTTTCACACTGGCGCAGGAGATACAGTATATTCCACACTGTAAGGCGCACTGGATTATAAAACGCACTGGATTATAAAACGCACTGGATTATAAAACGCACTGGATTATAAGGCACACCTTCAATGAATGGCCTATTTAAAAAAAAATCATACATAAAGCTTACTGGATTATAAAACGCATCTAAGAACATATTTTCAATGAATGGTCCATTTTAAAACTTCTTTCACGTATAAATCACACTGGATTATAAGAAAGTGAGAAAATTAAAGGCTTTTTGTTGCGCTTTATAGTGAAGAAAATACTGTAAAAAAAATACTGTCATTCCTCCCTGCAGCCCTGAGGCTCACCTGCACTGTCTGAGCTGCTTGTAGTCGGAGACGGTGACCTCGAACAGGCTGGCCGACTCCACCAGAGACGCCATCACCGCCTCCCGCTCATGGATCTGCTGGTGGAAGGCATCCAACATCTGGTGGGGGCTGTGGCTATCAAACCTGGATGAGTATACACACACACACACACACACACACACACACACACACATTGTCATCAGCCTGGTATAAATCAGGCTGTGTTTAGGTAATGAGGGGCTGCTGTTATGCCAAGCCTGACTTGGCTGCGGCTCAGACTAGTCTCTGGTCTCCAGCACTAAATTCACACTCTGACAATTAACAATGACTTCCATGGCATTAATGGGAAAATAATCACTAGGTTATTAAGAGACCAATTACACACATAACCGATCTGACAATTACACATTATGACAAAGCATCTCTACCTATGAATTAATTATCATTACGTTAAGATTCAATTAGCCTTTGTCAGACGTGAGAGCCTGGAGATAACGCTTCTCTGATAGCAGGTGAGGAGACGGAAAGGTGACGCTCTCCTCTTCACACCGCTGACTCTGGAACAGCAGAATCAGACACTTTCACACTCAAAACACTGCTAGTAAGTAAATGGGTTAAACACAGACATAACAGGGTTTTTAAAATGCGTTAAGGTTTGTGCACCAGTTCCACCCTAAATGGAGCACGTCTGTCATTTCTAGTGGACAGGAAAAAGAGCATCACAGTAATGCAGCACAGGTTTTATAATTACTGTTATGTCACAAATGTTTAGCAAATGAATAAATCCTATTTATATTCCAGAATGAAGCAATGTGATGATTACCCCTTTCTCCTAGCTCTATCATATTTAATTTTTTTCTTTGGCATCACTTTTATTTGATGAAGACAGCTGAAGACGTGACAATGGGGGGAAACATTTTATATATTCCCTATCAAGTTCCAAAGTGTTCCAAACTAAACAGCACACACAGCGTTCGTCCCACCTGAAGGGCCCGTTGTTTCGGAAGTTCTCCCTGAAGGTGTGCTGCTCCACATCGAACGACGCGCACCTTCGTCGCAGACTGGCCACCTCGATGGCCTGCAGGGGCGCCACCTTCTGTTTGACGAGCACCGCCTGCTTTCTCACATTATTCCACTTCTCTGGCAGCTCCTGCAGGTGGATGGAGAGATAAACACAGATAAACAGAGAGGGAATGAAGAGACGGGGGATAAAAGTAAGACAGACGGGAGTGACAAATGATGCATCGCCAGGAGCCAGACGACAGACGGGGAGAGAAATGAAGGAAAGGACGCCCTACCTCTAACTGTTTGTAGACCACATCAGACAGCTCCTGCTCATACACCTTCAGCAGAGCAATGGTTTGTTTCAAAGGCTCAAACATGGCATCTGTGGCGTTTTGCCTTTCTTTAACAGCCAGCAGGTGACCCATGACCTCCACCAGGCCACCGTAGTCGCCTTCCTCCACCTGGTGGCTCAGGCCAGCTTTAGTGATGCTGATAAACTCCTGTAGATCCGACAGACTGGAGGTAGATGGCAAACACACAGTCATTAATGAATCATCTGAGGTGTGAAATGTTCTCAGTTATGCATCACAGGGATTCCGGCTTGAAACTGGCTACGTAAAATTTTCTGTCGCACCAGAATCCATGAAATAAAAAACTAAAAATGAATCTGACTGCTGAAGAATCTACCTAAACTTTGATACGTGAATGAATCTTCTACCTAAATGTTTGTTCAAACTAAGGTTGTTCCTGTTCTGTGCTCTAAAGCTCAGACTAACCAGCAGTTCTCCTCACAAGCTTCTACCCATCAGCCCTTAGCCGTAATAACACACTGGTCCTCATAATAAAGGCACTGGCAGCTAAACTCCACCTGTCAGTCACGTAGTCCATCAGATGCTGTTTGAACATGAAGCTCCACTTCTTGATGATGTTGAGTAAGGCGCTCTTCATGCTCCGGCCATCCACCCTCATCCACCCGTGGAACACGTGCACTGGCTCCAGACCCTGAACCTCCTCGTGGATCTTCTCATACCTGCGGTGTGGGGAAAACAAACTTACCTGGTCTCTGAGACTCCAAACTGTTCAGCGTGGGGTGGTCCACGTCATGGACGGGTGTGTGCATCTTATACTTCACTTTTGCCTTAAATTTCTGCTACTTTTTTTAACCCTGTGGCTCAAACAACGACACAGCTAATCTACATGTTTTACAGACTAACAGCCCCCAGGGGGCGCTCTTCTCTGGCCCGTAGAGTAAGAGGGACAGAAAGATGGAATAGATAAGGCAGTAGACACTACCGTAGCTTGATTGCGTTTTGAACAGACACACCCTTCGATCCGTTGACTAACCGTTTTTAATCCAAAGAGCAAGATAAGTAGGTCTACCTGTGACAACACACTTCTGTACTTTAAGTCCTAAAACGTAATGTTCTGATTGAACGCTACATACCAGTCAATAACCAATAATAACCAGTCATACTTCAGGTGGCACTAAGATTGTCCAATTACAGTCAAACCTCGGTTTTCGAACGCTTCTGTTCTCGACCAAATCGGTTTTCGACCAAACCGAAAGAAGCCGAGCGTACCTGAACGCCACTCAATCCGGAGTGTACCTGAACGCCACTCACTCCGGAGCGTACCTGAACGCGACTCACTCGGGAGCGTACCTGAACACCACACACTCCGGAGCGTACCTGAACGCCACTCACTCCGGAGCGTACCTGAATGCCACTCACTCGGGAGCGTACCTGAACGCGACTCACTCGGGAGCGTACCTGAACGCCACTCACTCGGGAGCGTACCTGAACACCACACACTCCGGAGCGTACCTGAACGCGACTCACTCGGGAGCGTACCTGAACGCCACTCACTCAGGAGCGTACCTGAACGCCACTCACTCCGGAGCGTACCTGAACGCCACTCACTCCGGAGCGTACCTGAACGCGACTCACTCGGGAGCGTACCTGAACGCGACTCACTCGGGAGCGTACCTGAACGCCACTCACTCCGGAGCGTACCTGAACGCCACTCACTCCGGAGCGTACCTGAACGCGACTCACTCGGGAGCGTACCTGAACGCGACTCACTCGGGAGCCGAGCGAACTGCCCAGGATGCTTCCTCCGTAGCGCATTCGTGTTCAAAGTTTGATAGGATATCTATCGTGTCTATTTCTACCCCTTTTTATTTATGGTAAACAGTATACAGTGCAGTTTATGGTGTAAAATAGTAAAAAAAAAAAACCTTAGAAATAGTTGGTTTTTAGACTTG
This sequence comes from Antennarius striatus, assembly GCF_040054535.1. Taxonomy (NCBI): domain Eukaryota; kingdom Metazoa; phylum Chordata; class Actinopteri; order Lophiiformes; family Antennariidae; genus Antennarius; species Antennarius striatus. Next base: position 1,323,773 of record NC_090796.1, read on the forward strand.
GAACGGATTAAAATGATTTACATTAATTATAATGGGAAAAATAGTTTTGGATTTCGAACAACTGGCTTTTCGAACAGCCTTCTGGAACGGATTTTGTTCGAAAACCGAGGGTTGACTGTATATTTATGCCCTTCTGAAAAACCAGGGGTGATAACAAACCAAAATTCTAACACAGATTAAATATACCAAGAGGTGTCCCTCCAGAGTCTGGGTCCTGCCAGGGGTTTCCTCCTCAATGAGGGACGTTTTCCCTGCTGCCTATGCTTGCTCTGGAGGGTTCTGTTGGGTTTCTCTGTCTGTCAAAGCCCTTTGAAATGTCTGCTGACGTGATTGAGCGCTATATAAATAAAGGTTGATTGACTGACAACCAGCCGACACCCACCTGTCCACCTGCTCCCTGAAGTCATCCAGCGTCGGGGGGCTCTCTGAGACGCTGTCCTCGGTGTCGCCCTCCTTCTCCTGGCTGCTGAGGACATGGCCGTACAGGAGGAACTGACGCATGCACTCCTTCCTGTCATCTACGTATAAGTAGCTGTAGCGCTCCAAAGAGTTGCGAAACTCGCAGCAGGTTGCCATGACGCCCTGCACACGATCCATGAGGAGATGCCGCATGTCTGCCAGATCGGCCATGTCCTCCATCTCAGCCTACAAGGAAACATTGAAGGGAGTGACCAGTGAGTTAGAGGTCCTAGACGTGGGTGGTGTGTCACCTGTTACCTGGTAGTGGGGTAAGGGGTGGTGCTGGGCAAGGCGAGGAACCAGAGAGGAGATTCTGAACACGTCATTGATGAGACCCTCCATCAGCTCAAAGAAACTATCTCCTGCCCCAAATTCCATAGGTGGGGTGAACACCATGTCAGGAACCTTGAGATCGAGCTGAGCCTCAAAGAGAGGGGCCACGGGCGCCATCTGGCCTGGAGCCAGAGGAAGGAAACAGATGGAGACCCTGTTAGACCTGAATTCAGGTTGTGGTGTCATTTAATCTTATATATGAGCAGAAACACAATTTGAAAGGGGGAAACAGTGTAAGAGGCACATCCTACCCGATGAAAATGTTAAACTACATTTACTTTATCTTAATTAAACAATTTGAGAAAAAATCTCATTAAATTCCAGAGAGAAAGAAATTGTTGTAACAACCAGGACAGGCGGGGTGTCCTAAAAGACTGACTTTAGCTCTAAAGTTTGGAGATGGAAGTCCAGCCCTGCAGGAAAACTCAAATATCTTAACAAAACCATCCATCTGTCTTCTAGAACAGTGATTCTTAACCATAAGGTCGTGAGCGCCACCAGCTGAACATCTCACTTCCAGGAAGAACCAGCAACATATTTGTTGTTGCAGACAAAGTTCAAGCTTTCAAGGGGAAACTTGCTTTGTGGACCAAGAGGGTACAGGAAAAGAGAACGGACATGTTTCCACTTTGTCTGACATTCTGGAACACTCCCCTCAGGTGAATATTAGTGACTCAGTCTCTCACAACAGGCAGAGAAATTTGCAGAATACTTTCCTGACGATCCCAGAGGGACACATGTGGATTTTGGACCCATTTTCTGTGGATCCCACTGCAAATGATGTTGCTTTGCCCTCACATCTGGAATCCCAGCTTCTGGAATTTTCCACTGACAGCACTTTAAAGTTGTAGTGGGGCAAACTGGACCTGGGCTCCTTCTGGATGACTGTTTCACTGAGGGCTGTGAAACGCCTTCTCCCATTACGACCACGTACCTGTGTGAGTCGGGATTCTCCATCCTGGCCACAACTAAGACCAAAGCCCGAAACAGACTCAGAGCGACTCTGGAGGCTCCTCTGAGAGTGAGGCTTCCCCCATTCCACCCAGACTGGATCTGATTGTCTCAGAGGCCCGGGTGTCTCATTAAGGGGTGAAGATTAAAGGAAGTTATATGATTGTTATTATTGTTCATATGTTACAGATACATGCACAAATATAGTTTCATTTGCACTTTATTTCAATTTTATTTACAGCGTATTTATTTTATTTAAAAAACAAAACATTATTTTGAATGTATTTATTTTATCGCCAGCTTTTTTACTGATTGATTTATATGCTTTTATTACTTTTATTCTGAATCCTTCCTTTTATTAAGTAAAATTTAATTATTGGTCTTTTTTTATTAACAATTTTATCTTTTATTAACTGAAGTGTGTGCGCATCACACACTTCAGGCTTGACGTGTGATTTTGAAGTGCTGAGGTATATTCTGTTATTGTTACACTGACATTGTTAACATTTACATGACATGTTCAATAAAGTCTTTGTGATGATCATATTTTATTGTCATTTTATTTGTTATTACTTGTTAAACTGTAAGTGGATTTGGTTTATTATCTAATAGAAATCAAACCAAGAGTGAGATCATTTTAAACCTACACAATGTTCATATTTAATTGCCCCTGGGCCACTTTGTACTGAAAAAAATGGGCCTCAAGGTCAGAGAGGTTGCGGGTAGTTCCTGGAACGCATGAACCGCGAGGAACGAGGGATCACTGTATATTTTTTTAGGCTACATGAAATGACAAATTAAACTGCATGTGTTCAAGAGCCATTTTTGTTCCATTAATAGGTAGTGTAATTCCAGAGTGCTAAGTATTTCGGCTACGTTCTGTGATATCACACTGGGTCAAGTTATCATCAAGTGAGTGTCTAAGTTAGGCCAGTTTCAGGTCCGTTAAACTCTTGCAAAGCACTTGAAGACAACAAAGACGAAAAAGTAGAAAGCCTGTGTAAAATGAGGAGGTGAGGAGAGACTGGCCACAGTAGCAGCCGGCAAGAATCCACCGCACCTTGAACCTCATCCCATTTTGTCTAAACTGAAAACTCCTGCCAGAAACTCCAGACCGGTTTCATATCTACGGCCAACACAGGCAGACACCCAGCTGGGATCAAAACCAGCGGGGATGAGTTGTGTGTAAGCCCTCCAAGTCTGCGCCGCTTAGAGGAAGATGCTTTTGGTTCACAGGGTAGCAGGGTGCACATTCTGATTACATTTAGTGTTGGGGGTAACTCTTGATGAGATAACAGAGGTGACAATACGATAATGGCAGCACTGTTAGCAGCAGCTGTTTTTTTTTCTCTGTGATTCAATTTGTCTGAGCATCATTAGCATCCTACCAGTGTTATCCAGGAAGAACTTAAGCGAGCATTCGATGCTGTTGAAGAATCCATCGACCACCATGTCATCAATGTACTCCACGTAGGCCTTCCACTCCTCCGACTCTGGCTGGCCTCTGAACAGTTCAAGATTTCTCTAAGACCGAACAAAACGTGTCAGTGAATCACATTTAAATGTAAAAAAAGTGAAACAGCTTACATTATGATAAACCTCAGCATAAATCTGACACAATCACAAGGAAATCTTTTTCACTACCTTAAGTAAGAAGTGGATCTTCTCCCCAGAGGACCTGATCAGAGTGTAAAACCTGTCCAGCCTGTCGGTCTTCTCCTCCGTGCTGATCAGGGTGTCTTTCTTGCCATCCTTTCTGTCGAACACGGGTCTTGTCCAGGACTTCATGCATTTCTGGATCTCCTCCACGTTGTCCTTGGTCCTCTGCAGTCGGCTCTCCAGGTCACAGACGGAGTCTCGCACCTCCTGGATATACTGCCAAATACCTAGAGGAAAATGGACGATGGGGATGGAGGGAGGATAATTAAAAAGAGGGTCTGTTAAAGCTGCTGCCAACATTGTAATTATTTTATAGCGCGAGGGCAGCTAAAAACAATCAGTTCAGCTCTCAGTGAAGCTGACTGGGCCACTACAGCAGCACGTTTGACACATCAGCTGTTCTTAACTAAGCACTTAACAGTGTTGTCAAACACCATCCATCCATCTTCAACCTCTTATCTGGGGCCAGGTTGCCGGGGCAACAGTCTCTGAGACATAGCCTGTCCCTCCAGCCTGTCCTAGGTCTTCCTCGAGGTCTCCTCCCGGTAGGACATGTAGGGAACACCTCCCCAGGGAGGCGTCCAGGAGGCATCCTGAACAGATGCCCGAGCCACCTCAGCTGGCTCTGCTGGAGGTGGAGGAGCAGCAGCTCTACTCCGAGCTCCTCCCCGGTGACTGAGCTCCTCACCCTGTCTCTAAGGGTGTGCCCCCCCCACTCTACGGAGGACACTCATTTCATCCGCTTGTATGTTGGATCTTGTCCTTTCGGTCAAGGTGAGAGTAGGAACGTAGATTGACCGGTGAATCCAGAGCTTCGTCCTACGACTCAGCTCCTTCTTCACCACCACAGACCTACAGCGACTGCATTACTGCAGAAGCTGCACCGATCCGTCTGTCAGTCTCACGTTCCATCCTTCCCTCACTCCTGAACAAGACCCCAAGATACTTAAACTCCTCCACCTGGGGAAAGGACTCTCCACCAACCCAAAGAGGGCACACCACCCTTTTCCGGTCGAGAACCACGGCCTCAGATTTAGAGGTGCTGATCCTCATCCCACTCCGTCACACTCAGCTCCAAACCGTCCCAGTGCAGCTGAAGGTCCAGGTTTGATGAAACCAACAGGACAACATCTTCTGCAAAAAGCAGAAATGAAATCCTTTGGTCCCCGAACCGGATTCCCTCCGGATCCTGGCTGCACCTAGAAATTCTGTCCATAAAGATTATGAACAGAACCGGTGATAAAGGGTAGCCATGCCAAAGTCCAACGTACACCTGGAACAGGTCTGACTTACTGCTGGCAATGCGAACCAAGCTCTGGCTTCGGTCATACAGGGACGTGACAGCCCTCAGCAACGGGCCTCGAACCACATACTCCTGAGGCACTCCCCACAGGATTCCAGGTGGGACATGATCGAATGCCTTCTCCAGATCCACAAAATACATGTGGACTGGTTGAGCAAATTCCCACAAACCCTCGAGCACTCGATGGGTTCCTCCACCACCAGGATGAAAACCACATTGTTCCTCCTGAATCTGCAGTTCAACTACAGGTCTGCTCTTCCTTTCAACTACCCTGGAATAGACTTTCCCAGGGAGGCTGAGGAGTGTGATCCCCCTATAGATGGGACACACTCTCTGGCCCCCCTTTTTGAAAAGAGGGACCACCACCCCAGTCCAATCCAGAGGTCAGCAAAATCACAGAAGACTGTAAGTCTGGTCTATGTAAGGTTCATTTCTATGATTTTGTCACAATACTTCACAAACAGAAGGATGAAATGTATGCGATATATTTTTATTGATTTATTATTGATTCATTTTTGTCATAAAATTTAGATTTCACAAATTTCCGAAACTAAGGCCTTCAAATGTAGCTGCAACTGTGATCCAATCCAAGTGGGTTTTTAGCTATGGCTGGTTCAGCACTGGACTCTGATCCAATGGCAGCATTAGACTGGTCCAGTGGTGGAATTAGACTGGTCCAGTGGTGGAATTAGACTGGTCCAGTGGTGGAATTAGACTGGTCCAGTGGTGGAATTAGACTGGTCCAGTGGTGGAATTAGACTGGTCCAGTGGTGGAATTAGACTGGTCCAGTGGTGGAATTAGACTGGTCCAGTGGTGGAATTAGACTGGTCCAGTGGTGGAATTAGACTGGTCCAGTGGTGGAATTAGACTGGTCCAGTGGTGGAATTAGACTGGTCTACTGGTGGACTCAGTCTAGTCCAAATAATCCAGAAAGTGTAGATACATTCTACATTCCGTAGACTGAATGTGATGTTTTCTTCACTGCCTTCAGCAGAATGTTTGCCTTTGGTGTTGTCAGAGCTTTGTCAGGGCCAGCAGGATCACGGATCAGAGAACACGACCAGTCTTTGCACTTTCCTTTAATAAATCTGCAGCAGACAGAAGTGCTGGAAAGCTTCCCCTGACCATATGGAACACAAGCACATGCACCATAAAGCCTATATGTATGTCCTTCAGAGGGACTCCGAGTTTATTCCCACAGACAGGCGGGGGCATTAGCTTGTATCATAAACTGTCTTTTCATTTCTGCTTGCATTCTTCAGGGAATCCTGGAGTCGAAGAAACTAACAACACGCCTGCCAGCAGAGTGTCAAGCAAAGCTTATCAATGATTGAACACCTCTCCCTCTCTTCTTCTTTAAAATGCAAAGCATCTTTGGTCGTGTCACATGTCAGAGCGGCCTGATACGCTCGAGGACTGATAAGGATGGAGTGAAACGCCGAGGGAGCAGAGAAGACGCTGGAATATTCAGAATTTTGTGGTAAATAAATACCTGCTACGCCACAGCATATTGGTGTTTATATCATACACTCAACTATAATATAGCAAACACATATACAGCATACTGTATATTCACAAAATGAAATACTGATATTAGATATTAAAGGATTATTATCCATCTCCTGGCTGTGTTCATGTGGGTAAACAGGTCTGAAAGCAGTATTTATGAAATATTTGACAGTGGTATTCATTAGTTATTGTTCTGACCTTGGTCGTTCCAGTTCAGACTCTCCTCTGCCCTTCTGAGCTGAGCATCAATGTCCTTCAGCTGGCCACAGACCAGAGGTTGCTCCACATCAAGAACCGACTGCATCACCTGCAGCCAGACAGGGGGGGGGGGACAAAAATCCTTTAACTGCAACTATTGTGTGCCCAGAGCGATGAGACGCCTCATTAAAGCTTCTCCTTCTGGATTGTTCCGTGTTGCCATGACTGCGTCGGACGTGAACTTTTAACCACCTGAAGTTGAATCTCAACTGTGTTTTCATCCCAGTGAGGGAGCGACGACACGCTGGGCCGAGCCTGGTGGGAGCTGTCCTCTCTGAGGTGACTTCATTACATCAGTGACGGCTCTTTCACTGTTTCATGCTATGCTAATTAAATTGCCATTTTGTCCTTGTGCCCACTTCCCATTAAAAACAAGTCCAGAATTAATTGTTTGATCATGTCTGAGGTACAAAGAATATTTTTATGCAAAGAACTTAATTAGCTAAACACTGAAGCAAGCATTGCTTTATTATAGAGTATTTTAATTTAGAAATTGAGTTCTAATATGTCTGTTTATTTCTTTTCTACTGGCACAATCTTTATAACATTAAAAGTAGACATTTTCTGCGGAAAATGTCTATAGATTTAACGCTAATTTAAAAACAAAAAATATGAAATGAAAATATCTAAATGTCAAGTTGTTTTGTTTTGTAACACAAAACTGTAGAAATATGAGCAGAGAAAGGTGCTAAAAACTAGAGAGAAAGTCAAATGCTGGCAGCAAATACTTGAGCCTCCGATCCAGTTCATGGTTTTACTGGTGGCCAGCTGCTGTGCATCAGCCCATAAGATTTATATAACATTAAATCAATTATACTTCTTTAATGCCCTGCGATGAGCTGGCGACTCGTTCAGGGTGTACCCCGTCTTTTGCCCACAGCTAGCTGGGATAGCCTCCAGCATAACCTGAGACCCATATTTTTAAATAAGTGGCTTAAAATGTTTAAGAGCATCTCGTCTTCAAGAAGATAAATGAATGAATACTTATTTAAAATACAGATTATTTAATGTAGATGCTGTCATCTGTTATTAGTGTAGCCTGACCTGTCTGAGGTGTTACTAGACATCACTTAGAGGGCAAACGTCTTCCCCACTGGGTCACTGCACCTAAATGTGACCGTCCATGACTGTTCAGTTCTCATAGTAAGACTTTCACCATTAAAACCTGCCACTAGAGTTTAAAATCACACTGGGATCACCATTAGTTTGCTAGAGATTTTAGAAGAATCCTATTTCACTAATTGTGGGTACTTTAGGATCCAGATCAGGTACTATAGAAGAACCTGAATCAGTCATGTCACTGCAGACACATAGATTTAAACACTTGGATCCAGTTCTGGCGGTGATGTATTCTGTTTAATTTTTATCATTGTAGACAACGACAAAAAAGCACAAAAGGAGGAGAAACCTTTAATGTGCCCCATCCCATAATTGTAATATTTTTAATAAAGGTAGATTACAGCCAAGAACTACTAATTGTAATTTTACTCTCAAATTTTTTTGATCAAAATCTGTTCATAACAAACAAATACCAGCAGAAACACAAGAGCATAATAAATGATTGAGGTTAGAATAAAGGATTTGAAAAAGTAATCAATCTCAGAAACTGAATGCATTCAGTGAAACGTCTACAGTCACTTCCATTAAAAACTCCTGAAACTATCTGCTGCTTTTTCTGCAGCTCATTTATACTCCGTCTATGTCAGAAAATAAATGTCGGATACTTCTTCATGTTTTTCAGCGAGGTAGTGATGCAGCCAGTGTCGGGAAGTGAAGTCAAATAGTTTGACAAAAAAATAATAATTGCCACAATGGATACGGTTATAATACGATAACATAATAATAATAATCTCCGAAGACCAGGAATAGATGCTCAGAGGATCCTGGTTGTACTCTGTACCTGACATTACTGTACTTTATCAGACCTCTTTAATATGAGCCTTCAGCTAACCTTGTTGTATCGGCCTACGGTGAGCTCCAGGTTGGCTACATACTGCAAGAGCTGCCCCCTGGTGGTGTAGATCTGAACTGCAGGTTCAGGAATCGCCTCGGTCTGACTGCCTTCAAGGTACCGAACTTCTCTCAGCACGGACGCCAGCTTGGATGAGGTAGAGAGAGACAAAGAAGAGAAAAAAAATCACAACCAGACCATAAAATCCATTTAAGCGTTCTCCAGGAATATCCGTCTACACTGAGCACCTTGAATTTAAAACCCAATTCAAAATAAAAACATGATTTAATTATTTTTTTTTAAATCAGATCTTGGGGTTAATGATGGAAAAGAAAGGACTAAAAGAAGACATCTAAGTCAAATCAAAATGATCAACTCTCAGTAAAGGTGGGGTCCGAAGCTCAGTGGATTCAGATTCAACCTTCAACCATTAATATCCTCTGTACAAATGAGAATCAACTCCAACAGTGACAGAAAAGTTTGCACTGAAACTGAGATGATCAGCTTCTGTCCACAGGTTTCAAAGAAAAGGCATCAAAACACTAAAAAAAAAGACCTTTCTGGGATGACTTTTCCTAGAATGTGAGCCTGATTTAAAAACCTGTGGGTTGAAGTTGACTGAGATCAGCCGGGTCTCTGGGTTTCTGCTGATCAGCGGCAGGCTGAGGTTGTACCGAGAACGCTCGCCCACAGTCTCTGTCCACGTCTCGTACAAGCTGGTGGAGTATCTGGGAATTAAAAAAAAAAAAAAAACTGCCATCAAAATCAAACAAAAAGTTATTACCACCGATAAACTTGTTTGTACCTTTCCCAACAGCGGTCTAACCATGTTTCATATTCTCATTAAAAATAGCTGCGGCTTTTATTTCTTGAGGCCACGGGCGTGAAAATGGCTCATATAGTGGGAATTAACATAAGCGGCTAAAAGGCATATGATTGAGGCATTTTCCCAATCCTCTGAGGTTGCAAACACAATGAGAGGCGTGATCCTCCCATGCGCATCAGGCAGACGGTGAGGGCAGAGGTAGCCCTAGAGGAGGGCTGGATGTGGGCGTATGAGGGGAGAGTAATATGAGGATAAACGCTGATTCATCTGGCTGAGAACAGAGAATATGTCAGGGCTCTGTACTGCTATATCAATCTGTAAATAGCCACAATTATGATGAGAACTTCAGCGTGCGCTGTGCGCTCGTTATTGGATTTCTGCTGAGCTTCATTTCCTGATAGTGGCACCGCAGACACAGAGGCAATCAAACGCCTCGGTCACGGCCATAAATCACCCTGCATTTTGTCTGCGGGGGTAATAAGAGAGCGTGCCTGTCCTGTTCCTGACTGGAATATGTATAATAATAGTGGTGTTCATCTGAGGCAGAGGCAGTGATTATTATAGTATAACAAGGGCTCTAATTTCTAATAGGGGCAAATTGAAGGCAAAGAACTGGTGTTGTTCATCATTCCATTATTCTGGTGCAGGGAGACGGAAAGAAAAGGAGTGATGTGAAGCGTGTGGAACACAAAGAAGGTATCCGTGTGTGTGTGTGTTTGTATATGTGTGTGTGTGTGTGTGTGTGTTTGTGTGTGTGTGTGTGTGTGTGTACACTATCAGTGCATCTGATTCCTAAAGACGTTTTCCCATTCTCATAATTATTATCCTGGACACATGCACACACACACAAACACACACACACACATAAAAGCTGGTCTTGTTGCATGAAGGGAAGGTTCACACATTCTCACTACACTATTTTCCGCACTATAAGACGCTCTGGACTATAAGGCACACCTTCAGTGAATGGCCTATTTTAAAACTTTTCATATATAAGGCGCACTGGATTATGAGGGGCACTTTTGGTTTTTAAGAAAATTAAAGTGCCGAAAATAGTGTAAACTTAAACATGCACAAACTACAAGCTCCTTAAATAAACATCATGTTAGCTAACATTAGCCTCAAAGGCTACAGAGAGTCCCTCCCCGGTTGACCTTCATGGTGAGGGTCCTGAATATCAATTTTGTTTGAAATCGATCAATAACGATAGATCTGTCAGCTGATTGAAAGCTTTAAAATCAACTCAACCGTAGATTGCAGAGAGCGTCTGCACCAATCACAGAGACCGTTTCTACTGATTGGTGGAGTCAGATAGAGAATAAAATGGTCTCAGCATCCTTTAGTCTCAGCACAGAATAATACTAATCTATCAGTCTCAAGAGATCAATCATTTGGTTTATAAAATATGAAAAATATGAAAAATGTTCTTCTGATGCTTTATCTGACTAACTGTATCAAGACTATCTGTTTTATGGACACAGAAATAAGACAAGCAGCAAATTTTCATATTTGAACGGAATCAGTTCAAATCTGGCCATGAAGATAACAATGAACTGTGTAAGAAATAGCGCTGGACAATTCCTCAAAGTTCTGACATCCTGAAAGAATGTTTTTTCACTTGATGAACTCAATGATCAGACCATCAGGAGATGATGCACGTCATCAAATTAAAATGTATTCAAGATTGAATTTTCATCAATGCATGAAATAGCCCTTTAAATTTAACAGACAGAAACAAAAATCAAAGTCATGAAGGTAAAAAACTTTAAGAATTCCTAATTTACATATCGATTACAGGTTTTTCTCAGCTTATATCATTACGTGGTTCCAGGAGATGCCATGTACGTCTAAAAATGGTGTAAATCCCATTAACTCACCGCCAGGCTAAACTAAAATAACCATTCCCAGTTCTGCACTTTATTCATGAATGCATTTTCAATAATATTTGGTTCAAACAAATATATTTTAAACTTAAATTTTCTTTTTTAACATATTATAAAAATTTTAAAAAACGTTGCCATGTCGTTTTCAGCCGCTTCGTCTGTATTGTGGGTCACGGGGGTTGCTACGAACTAATAATATATATATTATGTATTTTTATTCTTATTTATTTTACAGTAATATGATATTATATGCTTTTAATGAATTACTAGTGATTTTATGATTCCAATATTTGTGACAGACGTAAATTGGAGAAAAATGGCGTAAACTTGATTTTTATTTTTCCATGTATTTTTTTTAAATGACATATGATCGAGAATGACGTAATTTAAAACAATGTAAGCCAGCGTACTGGTCTGATTGCATCTTGTTATTGTTATTTCAGAATATATTTCTTATACTGCCACACTTATTGTATAGTAGGTAGCTGAAGGTACAAACGTATTCTGATAATGTGGAAGAAGAATTAATTCAGTTCTTGATTCTTCACATGATGAGACGTTTCTCTGAGCTGGACAGAGGGAAACCGTTTCACTGCAGGAGATTCGTCCCATCTTTGAACACACACTGAAAATCAGTTTGTATCTCAGCTCCATCTGATTTTATACAAACACCCCCCCCAGACCCCCCCATCCCTCGATGGGATGCTTTATCTTGCAGGTCTTGATGTTGGTTGTGGTCTAAAAGGCCATTTCTCACATGGCGTCAGCGAGGAACGACAGAGCATATGGGATTATGGGAGTCCTGTGAAATAATCTGCAGAGCAGCTCCTCAGTAATGAGAACATAAATCAGGCCCAGAGCTTCGTGTCTGCATGAGGGTGCTGAGACCGTTGTGAGATCAACTAACAAACATATAAAGGTTTGGATTAAAAGTAAAACTGGGGTCAAATTAAAGGAGAAATTAGAGTCAGAGATTGAGGCTGAATCTGATTCATGAGGTTGGATTTCAGATTTATAATCCAATGAAACGGCTGACAACCCCGTCCTCGTCTATTCTGTTTAATCTGCCCCTGTTCTTTTACTCAGTAACACATACATCAGTGCATGATGACATATAGAGTAATACACCGGATATAATACACACACACACTCACACACACACACTCACACACACACACACACACACACACACCTGTCCAGCAGTTGCATCATCTCCTCATATTTCTGGATGACCCGGGCTCCTTCTGCAGACTCAAGGCACCTGCAGAGAAGATGAAAATTTACCACCCATGCAGAGGTTATATCTAATAACTTTGTACCAGCCATTATTCCAAAACATCGTTTTATGAGGCCTTTAAAACGGCTCGTGGCGATCAATGCGCACTGAGACAGCTGGGAACACACAGCCGTGCCTTTTTAATCTCGTGCATCGGAGACGAGAGAGGACACTCACGGGGGGGAGAGCTGTCTGAATTTGGAGAAGGGGGACTGGAGGCGCTGCTGGAGCTCCCGGGCCCATCTCAACCCGCCTGCTACTGCCGGCATGTTCTTACCGACTGGACCCCAACCTGAGGAGGTCAGGAAACAGGAGTGATGAACATGATCGTCACAGTCGGAAAAATGTTGAGCAGCGATCGGCTGTTTGTTTTCTCACTGGAGTAGAAGTCAGAAGATCATCCATCATACATGACTTAAATGTCCTGCACACCACACACACACACACACACACACACACACACACACACACACACACACACACACATCCACGTACACAAACATATATTTATAGCTTCCACATGAAAAACTAATGAAAGCATCGAAATCTGAAGCCAGAATTCACTGAAGAGGTGCTTGAATCAAATCTCTGATGTTCTGTATGTTCTGGATCTGCACCTTGATCACCATCGACCTTAAAATGGATTCATTTTGCCCCATTAAAGGACAACTACTGGATGAATGATGTATTATTTTAGGTTTTTTTATTTTCATCCAATCTATGCCTCAGATTGGATATGCCTCCAACAAAGACCTCAACAGACTCAGACCACCAAGATTATTACTCCAACAGAGGCACTCCCATAAGAAAATGTGGGGCGATTCAAGTTATCAACCCCTTCCAGCTTGACTGACACGGACACACAGCTCCTGTGGAGCAGCAGAAAGGATGTACTGTGGTGTGTGTGTGTGTGTGTGTGTGCGTGCGTGCGTGCGTGCGTGCGTGTGTGTGTGTGGTTAAACCTTATGTTTGCATGTCAGTTCAGACAGCTGAGCCCCACCATCCGTCCCTGTGTCTGTCCTAAACCCTTCCATCATCGACCACCTCTGGTTGAGACATCCACAGATTTACCGTCTCACTGTTTTCTCAGGAAAAATGAACTGCAATGATTTTAGACTCAACTTTGACCCCTGGAGTTCTGACTTGAAATGGACTTCAGGGTGAAAACTCCAGAGCCCTCTGGGACACGTTGGAAGCTGACCAGACGTTTAGGATTGTTCTAACGAGTGTCATTCTGCTTTTATAAATAAATAAATATGCACTCAGTCGTTTACGCAGTGAGTCATAAACTGATATTTCAAACATTATGCAATCACGATTTGTCTTTTCCATCGTGGGAATATTTTACCAGACTACACAAGGCAGTCTGGAAATTTTATCACAAATCGAGCATTCTAGACAAAGTGGATGATAACCAATAAAATGCAGGATATAAATAGATAGATATATAAATACATACTTTATTAATCCCGGAGGGAATTGCACATATATATATATATATATATATATATATATATATATATATATATATATATATATATATATATATATATATATATATGTGTATATATATATATATATATATATACACACACACTGTATATTGATATAATTAATAGACTAGGAAAACGTCATTTCACAGGTGACTTTTTAAGATACTGTAGTTTTAATCACTACACAAACATGGAAAGTGTGGTGTGACACCCTCCCTCACCCGGTTCCACCCCCATCTGGAGGTGTTTGTCGTAGAGGAGTTTGCAGCCGTCCAGCTCCTTGTCAAACATGGACACCAGGACAGAGTGTCTGTCCAGATCCGTGGCCACTAGGGGGCGTTCCAGCAGGCTGCCGAACATATCCACCACCTGCAGGCATCGGACAGGGGTTGAACGTGTGTGTGTGTGTATGTGTGTGTGTGTGTGTGTGTGTGTGTGTGTGTGTGTGTGTGTGTGTGTGTGTGTGTGTGTGTGTGTGTGTGTGTGTGTGTGTGTGTGTGTGTGTGTGTGTGTGTGTGTGTGTGTGTGAGACAGACGGACAGACAGATTGAGTTCTCAGACCTTGAAGGCGTGCTCCAGCCCGGGGGCGTCCACAAAAGCCTGACAGAAGACGGCTCCTAGTCGTCGCTCCATGTCATCCACCTTGAGTTTGAACTCCTTCACGTCTCCCTCGTACTCCTGGGGGGGCAGAGGGTTCAGCTAGATGACAGCAGAAACGCCACACAGCAGCCAAAGCCAACGCGGAGCCAGCACAGCATATTCCTTTTCACATCTCAGTGACTCCGAGCCATCCAGCAGGGACGATTGTCTGGCTTTTACAAGCAGGGTAAATTGCTTTTCTTGCTATAACTCAGGAACATCTCGGTTAAGCGACTAGATGGCATTAAAAAAAAAAAAAAGAAGTCTATTTGGCCAGAAAAACAATTTGCTCCACGAGCGCTGGAGTGACCGGGCTGTAGTGTCTCCACCAGCCTGAAAAAACGTACTGACAAGCATTTGGTGGTCAAGTTTACACTGCGCTCCAGCATATGGAACGTTTCATAAACGTCTTGTGAAAGTGAAACGACCTTCACAGACGCTCTACGGAAACACAGGCCGTTTTTCACCAGGATGGAGGAAGCTGTGCTCCTGCTGCCGCGTACCGCGTTGTTGAGGTCCAGGCAGTCGTACGGCTTCTCCGTGAACGATTTGAACGCGTCCACGAACTCTTGGTGCAGCGACTGGACCTGCTGGCTCAGGGATCGGCCTCGCACGCCTCCCATCTCTAATTTTTCAAGCTTCAGCAGATCCACAGCTGACAAGAGAATGTCCTGCAGCGAAACAGAAAATGGAAGACACACCACGTGATATCACTGCACAGAAACATTTGATTTCTCAGTTTCACACCCTCAATGATTCTGCAGCTGTGCAGTGATCAATAATGCTTCCTTACTCCAGCGTTCTTGTTTGCGTGCGTCCACGGCGTGTTCGACGCAAAAATCTTTGACAGGAACACACGATCGTCAGACAGCGTCCCTGACGAAATGTTCACAATTTTTTTCCATTTCTCCATTTAAATTTCGAACCCAGAAATCTCCATTATGTTTTGATCTCGCGTGAGTTTCTCGTCACGAGACTCACCTGCGTGATTCTGTCTGATTAAAATCCACCAAACGACAACACGACGTCTGCTGGTTTTAACGCTGCAGTGAGAGAGGAGTTAGTCAGACCCTCCAGAGCAACAAGAAGAGTCCTGTTGGGTTTCCCTGTCTGTTAAAGCGCTTTGAAATGTCTGCTGATGTGACTAAGCGCTATACAAAGAAAGGTTGATTGATTGATTGATTGATTGATTGATTGATTGATTGATTGATTGATTGATTGATTGATTGATTGATTGATTGATTGATTGATTGATTGATTGATTGATCATCACCATGCCTCCGAAAAAGATGGAAAAGTTGGAGAAAAAGCAAGTGGCAATGAATGCTTTGTTGAATAAAAAACAGTCAAAAGTTAATGAAGAATAGATATTACTACAGATATTACTACAGATATTACTACAGATATTACTACAGATATTACTATAGATATTACTACAGATATTACTATAGATATTACTACAGATATTACTACAGATATTACTGCAGATATTACTACAGATATTACTACAGATATTACTACAGATATTACTACAGATATTACTATAGATATTACTACAGATATTACTACAGATATTACTACAGATATTACTATAGATATTACTATAGATATTACTACAGATATTACTACAGGTATTACTACAGATATTACTGAATGTGTGTGAAGGTTCTGTCAGCTTGATGCAGTGTCCACAGGAGAATATATGAATTAAAGGCAAAGAAAACTATTAAGTAAAAAGTAAAAGTGAAAAAAACAAAACTGTATTACATCTTTATTTATTTTAAAACTGTTTTTTAAATGACTACCAGGCATTTAAAATTTAACATTTAGATAAAACTAATATATAATTTTACTTTTTTTTTTCTTTTAACTTAAACAGTTATGACATCATTATTAATAAAATCGTTAAAATTAACAGTTTTAGTTTTTATATTGTACTATTGGCTAAACTCAATCCTTGCATACGCTTCTACGTATATTCTGTTATTACTTTTGGGATGCATAAACGTCATGTTGGGATGCACACATTTTTCTTGAAGCCCATCCCAGGGATGCACTACTTTCTGGAGGTACGATGAACTCTGTTACTCACCTGAATGTCCTTGACTCTGTCAGTAAACTGGTCGAATTCAGAAAAGACCAACAGCGGGGAGAAGTCCCAGGACTTGACCGAGCTGCCGTTCCTCTGGTAGCGGTTCAGGTTGAGCCTACAGTCCTCGTAGGTTCTCCTGAAGAGCTGCAGGATCTCCAGGGTCGTCTTCACTTTCAGGAGTGTCTCTGAAACTTCTCCTTTCAGTATTTCGTCTGGAACTAGATATGCCCGCGCCTGGAAATGGGGGACAGTGACAAGTTGACTTGGCTTGTGTTATATTAGCAGTGTTAGTGCACCAAGAACCACTCTCTCAGGACTGGACTGACACCAGACCTGCTGGACGAGGAGGTTGCAGGTCTCCTGCAGCAGAACAATGAGACGTGCTGGAGTGTTGTAGTATCTGGAGTTGGTCCACACCAGGCACACGGTGTGCATCAGCGCGCCAATCTGACCCCTGACCTCAGGAAACTCGACGGTCTCCACATCCTCAAACAGCCGCTGGAGGGGACTCAGGTAGACGCAGATGTCCTTCGCTTCCTCCAAGGCTGAGTGTGACGTGACAGAAGTCAGATCCATCACAACATCCAACAGACGAGACTTCAGACAGCAGGATTAATGTCTCTACATTCTCAGGTTCATCTCAGTTTCTACCTGCGAGGACATCCTGTTGCATGTTCATAAAAGCAGGGCAGTAGCTGCTCTCCACGGCCTCCAACAGCATCGCCATCTTATCCACCTTGGAGGACTTCAGCTGGGAGTGGATGCACTCCAGATCCTCAAGTCTTCAGAGAGAAAAAGAGGACAGAATCATCCGTGTGTCAAAGCCATTCTCTGTGTGAAAAGGCTTGTAGCATGAAGCTGGTTCTGATTTGATTATCTCTCAGAGTTACTGAACTCTTACCAATAAATAATCCAAAGTGTTAGAAGTGAGACTGTTGAGGGTCTATATCTTTCCAGTCACATGCTTTAGTGACTACTACTGGATTCTAATCTTGGTGTAAACTTTGGGGGCTGACCTGTGGATTTTTTTATAACTTTAGGGTGTCAGAAGGGGGGGTGAAGGGCTCCCTGTCAGAACCGACCGTTGGAGTTTATCATCTACACCAACAACTGTAGAGGCCAGCATGACGACAAGTGACAGGTAACAGTAATCATCAGTCCACTCCATAGAAAGTGGCGGCGGAGAAGTTTCTAGGTGTTGGGATGTCGTTTTCCTTCAATCGAGACCCAACACAGGGTCACTGATTTTATAAGACCTTCATCTGCCCCCCCCCGGCTCTGACCTTTAACAGAGGAAAAGAGGTGGAGAAACGGATCCAAGGCAGAAAGGAACAGGTGGAGGGAAGTGTCAGGTGATGGGACAGAGGAGTCTCTGCTAGAATGAAGGGGAAAGTTGATGAGACAGTGGTGAGGACAGATATTGAGGTTCTCTAGGAGGGACCAGGTTGGATAGAATCAGAAATGAGTTGATCAGATGAACAGCTAAGGTGAGATGTTCTGGAGACAAAGTTAGAGATGTTTTGGACACGTCCAGAGGAGAGGAGGTGAGGATGTTGGTGAAAGGGTGATGAAGATGGAGCTATCAGGAAGGAGGACAAGAGGAAGACCAGAGAGGAGGTGGGTGGATGTAGTGAGGAAGACATGAGGGCAGCTGGTGTTAGAGAGGAGGATGAAGAACACAGGCTGACATGGAGGAGGAGGACATTCTGTGGTGACCCCTAATGAGGCAAACCTAAAGGAAAAAAGAAGAAGTGATCTGCAATGTTCGTACTTAATCAGTGCACCTGGAAATGATTTTAATGTGCATAAAGAAATAACGTCAGCCTGCTAGCTCTCTTAGCTTCATACCAGCTCCATCTGGCCGGGGCTTAAATTCATTCCCCTCAACAAACTGTACTCGTCCATCCTAATGCCAATAAATGTCTAATAAAATAATGCAGCATTAGTTTGGGGTGTGCTGTGGTTACTTTTTGTCGGCTAGCTGAGATAATACTACACAGCAGTGATCCTGATTATATACATACAGCCTTCAAGGTCCAACAGTTTTCATTTATGAAGGTGTGATGCAAGTAAAGCAGCTCCATTTTTGATGTTAATGACATTATGTCCAGATGAATTTGAAACGTTTTTACGGCTTATACACCAAACAAAAACACTGCAGCTACAAGACAAAGGTTGAGATCACGATTTTGCAGAAGACAAATGTTGTCAGTGGTGGATATCGGCTCTATGAGAAACAATTCTGCTGACTTAATACAAAAAAGAAATTAGCACTGAACTCCAAATTACATTTCTCACTTGACAGCACAGGTATTCTGAAACAGGAATAATTAGTAACACCAGCAAAAAACGTGTAAAGCGATTGGACTCGGAGGTCCTGCAGGGACGTGTTATTCTCACGGCGCTTGTCAGACGCTGCTGGTGGATGTGCGGCGTCTGTAATAACGGAGGTGCTGACCTGTTCTTCCAGAACAGCAGCTCGGTGGGGGGGGTGGGCTTTCTGCCTTGCAGCAGAGCCTCGGAGGAGTCTTTCTTCAACACGGCGCCGATCTGATGGCTCCACTCAATCACGGCTGACTCCAAGGAGTGGATGATGCTCTTATCCACCACCTCCCCCCTACGGAGTTTCACAAGTCAAGAGTGTTAGACACGGGACGAATAACGGATGGACACAAACCCTTCTGCTTACTTTTGGTCCGTCTCCAGGGCGGCCTGCTCCACCCTCTCAGAGCCTGCAGGGAGGGGCAGCAGAGTCCTGCCCTGGACCAGCCCCGACACCACGAACATGTTGGTCTTCAGGGAGTGGAGGTGGTGTCGGACGTCTTGAGACACCACCTCCGGCCATTCGGACTGGTTCCGACCGTTAGCCAGCAGTGGGGCGACAACCTGGAGGAGAATAAAGAAACGGGATGAGACTGTGAAGCTATGAAGTCCAGTCCCCTGTCCTCAATAATAAGAATCAATAGGGATTATTAGTGATGTCACCAGGTTACAGGACATGGCTACACTTGAATGGTTGATTTAAAGGAAAAGAAAGAACTGATGATAGTTTAAAACAAATAAAGTAGTGATGAAGTAAATAAAGGGCTTCAATTCAGGAAAAATAAGCCATTCAAAATCTCTTGTGTTTAATTTGGATTCGAATTTTTGCTTTTAGTTTTGTTTAAAAACTGCTAACTGCTTCTTCTACGACCGAGGAAGAGGAATCCTCATCTGCATCCCTGGGATCACAGCGCCCCCTGCCAGGAGGCAGGAGAACTGCGTGCCTTTTCCCAGCGGTTTCAGGACCGCTCAACCCAAGAAAGACGTTCCTGTACACACACACCGTTGTTGATAAAAAACACTGTACATTATATACATTAGCTGAATTATGTAACTGTGGTTCATAGAGAAACATTCTAACATTTTAATAGTGACATATAGAGATAGTATTACAGTCTCACTCAGTCACAGGTCTCTTCTCAGTATTTCAGTGGTAAATGTGGAAATTCAGTAATTTTGAGTACAAATAACCAAGAATTGGTGACGTTAAATAGAAAATAACTTTAATAATATGCATCACTGGATAAATATAACAGTTTAATGTATTTATTCCATTTTCTATTTTTTTTCTTTCATGATGTCAGGTGAGGACTGAGTTTTCCCTCCACCATAAACTGAAACTAAACCGCACAAAGAAGATTAGTGAGGGTGGGGGGTCCACGGGGGCCCTGATTGCGGGCAGTCCGGCCCTGGAAGGGTGGAGCATGAAGTTTAAGGTGGAACAAGTGAAGCCCAGCTTCCTGCTTACCTCCTCCACCACCGCGGAGAACTGGTCCAGAGGCGCGTAGGACAGGTCCCCGCAGACCAGACTGTCCCTCATGGAGTCCGGGTCCAGCACCGCGCTGCTCCTCTTGATGAAATAAACCGCTTTGTGTTTGGAGGCGTCCGTGAACGCATCAGCCGGCTGCAGCAGCCCTGCTGCGTTCAGGGACACCACCAGGGTCCTCTGCTCCCCCCGGTCCAGGAAGCCCCGCAGCAGCTGCTGGTGGTCCTCCACAGACACACATTTGATCCACTTGTCCGGCTTCAGCTTGAGGGTCCTCAGCACGTAGTCCTCTATGAAGGCCAGTCTCCTGTCAGCGGGGGGGTCCTCCATGTCCGCTGCGCCCCGGTGCCGGGCCGAGTGTGTCCCAGCCTCTATAGTAACCAGTGTTTGCATTAATCAGGCCGTTGCTTAGGGGACATGAGCGACCTGGGGCTGACCCGGGACCGGGACGGCCCTCCTCTGATTGACACCCATTGTTTCTCCTCCAAACTGGTTTGTGTTGCAGTGGGAGGGGATCCACCTGTGGAAACCAGTCGTCACACCAGGAAGGTCACTGAAAGACAGTGATAATAATAGTTGGAATGAAGAAAAAGTCAAAATATAATGGAAATAAAGTCGATATTTTGCTAAAGATAGTAAGAGACTAATTTAGCCATTTCCTAGGGTAAAAAAAATTGCTAAAAAAGTGGCATAATATTCCAAAAATATTACAGTAAATCATCCTATTACAATAATAAAGTCAAATTGCAAAAAACACTGCTATACTTTTATGAGAAAATCATCAGAATATGACTAGAATAAAGTCACAGTATTACACTGATGTAATATCAACCACTCCCAGCCTCCTCCAGCTCCAGGAAAGAGTGTTTTCTCCACCTGTCTGCTCCTCTGTCCAGAAAAAATAGTTTCTCACACAATATTTTTAAATTCCTCCTGACACTTAAAATAAAGTGGTGTGCAAAAAAATCCATTCTAAGTGTTCTCTAGTATACACTGTGATATTTCCCCTATAAACACAAGGCCTGATCCAGCCAAATAAAATAGGGCTGGTAGAAGAAATGATTGGACTGTTTAGAGTTAGAGTAGTGGAGCAGTATCCTCCACAGCCAATATTTACCAAATAACATTTACAAGGTTAAAAGTATTTGAACCTAAAATAAAACCATCATTTATATTTTAACATTCCCATAAAACGTGTTTTCATTGGATAGTTTATTCCTCAAATAGAGCTAAAAGCTGAATCAGAGAAACTCAGAATACAGGAAGGTCGTCTTATTCAAACTAAACCTGGAGGGACAAGAAATAATGACTTTCTGAATGCACCTTGTGTTGATTTGCACCAAAATATAACAGCCTTTTTCCTGGTATTTTTTGCCTACTTCCCTATGAAGTTTTGTCCAAATCACGCCTTTGATTTTGTCACTAATTCTACTGAAAGATTTTAAAAAAAACAATTAAAGCAACAAACGGATGTTCTTGGATGACGTAAATAGAAAAACTACGAAGTCTTCTTTAAGGTAAGCATTTTTTTTTAATTGGAATTTTATTATTTCAATTTTGAGATGTGAAATTTGCAGCCGGGACACACGTGTTGTTGCTGTGTTGTATGACTGGTTACTGAAGTCAGATACATAAAGTGTCTAAAATATTCTGCATTATTTCCTTCAACAGAAACTTTTTTTTTCTTATGTCTTTCTATCTTATCCGGTTCCTGAGATATTTGCATAAAAATGTACAAAAGTTGAAATTTGACCTTGACCTAGTTTTCTCAAGGTCAAGGTCAAGGTCATCATCTCATGTTCATCCCCTTTGCTGCCCAAGTAATCTGCTTTTTGTTTTATCTTTCTATCTGAACGGATATTTGGTGGACGGACGGACGAAAACACAAACACTGACAATTACAGGGATGTAACCAACCAACCAACCAACCAACCAACCAACCAACCAACCAACCAACCAACCAGCCAAAAAACAAACAAACAGACAAACAAACAAACAAACAAACAACCAGCTCATGGCGTTGTGTGAACACAGGGCGGTTCAGGTAACCAGTGATTGAACGCTGGAACACTTTATTACCCATTTCCTCCATCTATATGAACTGATTGACTGCATTAGACGCTAATGCAATTAAAGTGAAGCGTGTGGATCAATGCACCAACCAACCAGAAAGTTAAACCACACAGAAAGTGGTCGCCTTGTTTTTAAATCGATACACAATTTAATTTAACTGTAGGCACATTGAAAGAAAACATCACCTCAACTAACAGGAGGAATATGGTCTGAAAAGCGTTTAAACCCTGAGCTGCAACGCTTTTAGTGAAGCCAGTTTGACACGATGGGAGTCATCCATCAGCTGAGGCCGACCTTCATGTTCCAGACATTCATCACTCATTCAGTGGGGGGCTGTCTTCAGTTTCATTCAATAAATAAGGGCTTAAAATGTGGTTCTTAGCATTTATTTCAAAACCCTTTGTCCCTTTATTTTAAATCATCATGTACAGATAAATAGAACAAAAACTTTTTTTTTAACATTCATTCATTAATTTTCTTGATGTCTTCAGTCACTTTTCTGAATCCGGGCCTCAGGTTTAAACTGGAGCCGATCCCAGCTGACTGGTGGTGGAGGGGGGGGGTCACTCTGGACCAGTGGTCAGTTTCTCACAGACACCCACTCACACTCAGATGGGAGGTGTTCTCATGACAATGGCCTCAACCATTCATCCAAGAGGTTCTGGATTGAAAAAGATGTGATTGCCAAAGTCGACCACATAGTGGCGCTATAGTACTGAAAAAAACTGGATTACTTGGAGAAGGGTCTTCTTTCCTTTCTCCTCAGCAGACGGTCATCCTGCAGAGGCTTCTTGGAACTAGTCTCACCTTGGAGCTGATATTTCTGAGGTCTCTAGACAAACATGAAACTCTCAAGTAGAATCTCATTGCAGCAAACACACAGTGCACTTCATCTGATGTATACAGCAAAACCAGGAATCCATCACATATAAATATCATATAGGGGAGCTGTGACAGAGCTGCTGGAGGAGCAGCAGCTGAGGAGGATCAGCTCCTCTACATGACTTTGAAGATTAGATCGAAGCAAACCAGTCCGGCCATACTTTCCATTTGGGAATCAGACGGTCTGCCTGGTGGCTGATAAGACGGAGTTGTTGGCTGCACACTAGAACACACACACACACACACACACACACACACACACACACACACACACACACACACACACACACACACACACACACACACACACACACACACACACACACACACACACACACACACACACACACCAGGAATGTGTTCCTCTCAAGGCTATCAGATCAGCCAGCAGGATGAGAGGACGGCTTCATGTTCGATGCAGTTCTGGATAGATCCACGTGAACGGGCGCCTCCACGAATATGTCTGCACTTCCTGGTTTGTTTGACTTCTACAATTTTAGGAAAACTTTTGACAACCCACAATAAAAGGGGGGGTGGGGGGACACACACACACGGCTGAACCAGTTCTGTTGGGCCTTGACAGAGGTCTATCCTCAGTGGCTCGCAGATTTTTATGATGTCATTAGAAGACGTTTAATATAATGAATGACCTTATTAGTGTGAATTGTAATTCAAGTTGTCTTCCATAGTGTGTTGTCAACTTTTTGTTCACCTGAAAATGTCCCAGTGTCCCTTTGTGTTTTCTCTGTCCACTGATCGATCAGGAAACACTGACATGAAAACTCTCCCACAGTGTGACGTCTGTAGCGTGGCTATCATGTTTTGAGGATCAATTTTTATGGACTTGTACCGGTCCCATATGGTCCAGCGGTTAGGATTCCTGGTTTTCACCCAGGTGGCCCGGGTTCAACTCCCGGTATGGGAACAAACGTGGGGCAGCAGTTTCTAGGTTTTGTACCTGGGACTAGAAGTCACCAGTCTGAGACTGTCAGACTGGTGGGGAGGTGTCAGCTCACTTCCTGAGCACTGCTGAGGTGCCCTTGAGCAAGGCCCGCCCCCCATTTAAGAAGCTCATTTGGGGCACACCAAGAAGGAGCTGCCTCCCACTGTGTATACATTACATACTTACTGTGTGTGTGTGGGTGTGGGTGTGTTTCTTTCAAAAGGGGATCATTAAAGTGTGTTCTTCTTCTTCTTCTTCTTCTTCTAAATCAGCAATATCATTGAAAATGATCTTAATGGCCTGAATGCAGTTGTTTGTAATGACTTAAAAAACATCTTAATATCCTGTTGACCTGATATTAATTTAATTAATTGTATAGGAATAAGATTAAGAACAAGAATAGGAATGATAATACAAAAGAGGATGAGCACAGAGTTAAAATTATAACAGATTGAATAGAAACTGACAGCAAAGCAGACAAGAAGGCGACAAGAAAGACTTTGTATGGAGATACGTGTCCTAAGAACGATTTAGAAGAAGTCACTGATTCCCTCAGTCCTCTTTACACCGTTCAGAGCTCCTTACAGGACTCCTCACTCACAGTCAAATGAAAGTCATGATCTTGTACTTCCTCATGGTCACCAGGAGATGACGCTGAGACTCTTAGATTGTTTTAGGACCTTTACGAGTGGATTTTGTCTGAAATGAGAGGTCACTAGCTTAACATGTAGTTCAGTTCTGCCTGCTCCCCTGAATCAGAAGATGTTCCACAGAACCATCAGACACAACTACTGAACCTGGAACATGTGTGTTCATGTTAGCAGAAATAGACCGTCAGAATGGATGAAAACAGAATAGAATATTAGAATATTACAAGCATGATGAAAAATGTCCCTGCAGGGATAAACTAGTGGTGATGTAAACTTCGTACCAGTCTGTTCCACAAACATCACCTCACTGTGTCAAGGCGAGCCTTGTCCAGCTCCATGTTAAGACCTGTAAACAAGTCTAAAAAGTTATTTCATTTTACATCAGGATGTAAATTTTGCCGGTGAATCTCTTTCTTGTTTTATGGCTTTTAGATGTGTAACAGTGCTGGTATGAGAGCCGAGCTGGAGCGCATTCAGGAGAGCTAACGGCGCTGGTATTTGTCCTCAGCGATCCATCAGCACAACTTTATTTCTCTGAAATGAAGATCAACTGAGTTTTGTGACACAGCCAAGTACCAAAAGAGCAGATGTACACGGCGTTGCCAGTGTGCCACACGTGTGAGCTGACTCATATATACAATCAACAACGTGAGAGTTTCATCATCACTGTGTCCAGGTGGTCCGGTGTGAACTCCACCAGTGTTTGCTCCTTGTTTTTCTTGCTTTTTATGTTTTCTTCTGATATACGATAATACATTTCAGGGTTCGGGACAACTTAAGCGTGGATCATGTCAAATTTTGAATCATTTAAAAGTCTCCATCCTCACATATTATGAACTTTAGTTATAAGATCATTTAAGCCTTTATCTCAACCTGAATGAAACCTTTTGACTTATTTCTATTAAAACCTGCCATAAACAAATGACAGACATGTTCTAAAGCCAAAAAGCAGCAGTTGCACTGTAAGATCTATGAGCGTGGTTATCTTTTTTATGGAAGCCAGGCTGAAAAAAAGAAGAAAAGAAATTTAACTTAACAGGGAGAATATTATTAATATTTGAGGATGGGAAATTTTAATGAAATGCAAAAAAAAAAAAGGTACAGCTTAAGTAGTCCCAACCCTGAGATCTCAAACTGATTTAAAAATATAAGTATATATTGTGTACATGCAGAGGGATCCTCTGGGTGTTGGAAGATTTCCCGGTCCTCATCATCTGCTTGGCCGTGAAGTTCCATCAGCACAAGATGCATGGCCGATGACACATTTTTCATCTTTCGGAGCAACGGTTCCTTTAAGAATTATTCGGAAGAGAAAGCAATGGAAATTACTAGTTGCAGTTTACAAACCAAATTCCAAGTTAAAGTCTTTCCAAACCTTCTCAGTGTGTTTGTGTATTTTAATTCACTTTCTGTTTAACCTCCAGCGACAGTGGTTTAAAAAAAAATCCAGCTAAACTATGAGCGTGTTTAAAATCTGTCTGATGTGTTGACCAGGTGACCCAGAGTTCTATCAGACTTTAGTGACGCTCCCATGACCTCACATCTCATGAAGCACAATATAATGTAAAGTACTGAAAGAACAACCCTCATTCTTGTCAGTCAGGGTTCTACTCTGGAATATGTTCCTCCACTCAGGTAGTCTTTCACATCAACCATCTAATTACATTAGAATGTGCACCATTATAGGAACCATCAATACTATACTAAATAAGCAAGAGAACCAGACACGGCATTACAGAGAGACAGAGGCAGTTCATGTATTGAAAACAAGAAACTCCAAACCTCTACAGAACCACAGCTGGACCGCCTTCATCATCTGGAGCGGTCCAGCATCAACAGGAGGCCGAGGCCGGGAGTCTCCTCTGTCCCGTCGTGTTCCTGGCATACTTTTCATTTCTTGGAGGCACAGAATGTCTGTTTGACAGCTGCAGTGGGTTTAGGGACAGGCAAATCCTCAACCATTCTTAAAACAGTTGGGGATCCCACAGCCTGCAAATGCCCCACTGTCAGGTGAATTTGAAATCTGATTGATTAAAGAAACAAGAAGATGCTGAGGTTCTCTCTGGGAGTGACCAGGATGGATAGGATCAGGAATGAGTACATCAGAGGGACAGCACATGTTAGAGGTTCTGGAGATAAAGTCAGAGAGGCCAGACTGAGATGGTTTGGACATGTCCAGAGGAGAGATAGTGAATATATTGGTAGAAGGATGCTGAGTTGTGAACTGCCAGGCAGGAGGCCTAGAGGAAGACCAAAGAGGAGGTTTATGGATGTAATGAGGGAAGACATGAAGGTAGTTGGTGTGAGAGAAGAGGATGAGAAGACAGGGTTAGATGGAGGTAATTGATTGGCTGTGGAGAACCCTGAAGGGAAAAGCCCAAAGGAGAAGAAGAATTAATTGACAGTCCATTGCTACTCCAGGTTAAGTCACAAAGGTCATCAATACTGATCCTGAAGGTCCTGATCAGATTAGATCGGCCCTGGTCAAACATAGATGCTGAAATCCATCATCCACATACAGATACTGGAACCAGTGCACCCAAGATAAACACCAAGAAATGAAGATAACAGACTGTTGGGAATAAATTTATGAAATTTAATGAACAAATGTTACCTTTGGTTGTAAACGTGAGTACTGTACTTGTGTTAGTGTTTATGCCGGCAGAGGAGGCCTTGCAGGCGCTGACTGCCCCCGCCTGATGATGCGTTAATGCATTCAGTCTGACTCACATGAGTCTTGTAGCCTGTCAGAACATGAACTTGTGGCCAGCTGAAGTGCAAACCGCTCGTCTGCTCAGTGAATTAGTCTCTTAACACGTGTGTGTGTGTGTGTGTGTGTGTGTGTGTGTGTGTGTGTGTGTGTGTGTGTGTGTGTGTGTGTGTGTGTGTGTGTGTGTGTGTGTGTGTGTGTGTGTGTGTGCGGTTGCTGATGACTTCACTCATGTGACGACGACGTGCCAAACCAAACCAGCCGTCTGTCGATGGCGTTAACCGAACACACGGAGCGAACTGGGACTGTTCCCTTTGAAAGGAGGGGATTTTCAAAGAGCAGCTCCAAAACACCAAAACCACACAGGAACCACCGACTGACACCAGAATGTGATTCATGTGACGTCCGGTTCTCCTCAGCGCGCTCCATCTGCACTCCAAAGGCACGCGTATGTTTGACTTTTGAGTTTTCTAGCAGGATACTTTCATACGCCGGTTCCAAGTCATTCCTGGCAGGACCGGCTAACCGAGAAATTTGAAGCGAGGTCCAACGCAGACGATACGCCACAATTCATAAACGCAGGCATCTGTTTCATTAAAGGCCTGGTTTCCTGATGCGTTACCAGTTTGCGGCTCAATCCCCTCTCGCAGCGCCAAGCCTGACGTTCTTAACGGTTCCTGACGCCGGCGGAACAGAACGCAGCACCTGACACCTGATGCTGTTTGTGCACAGATGCATTTCAGGAATCTGACAAATACCTCAGCCTGTGGGGAACGCCAGTAATCCTGAGTGCGTCTGAAATGATGCCGTTCCTTGGGTTTGGATTGAGCTTGCTTCATTTGTTCACTTCATGTCAGCAGAAGCAGGGGCATTAATCATGCTTGACTCGGTTGTGGTGGGGGCAAACGTTTGCACAACGCAGATGGAGACCTCTGATAGTCTTCTCATTTAAAAACCTCGTTGATTTCGGTCTCACCGTATTTTTATGCACTTCTCAGTTATTGTTTCCACCATTTGAAGCCGTGACGCGCGGTGATGGTGTCTGCTGCAAACCCCTAAACACGTCAAGCTATTTCTGGGCGCGACCCTCCAAAGGGATGTGACACGTTGAGTGAGGCGGGGGTAAAGCGCCGGCCAATGAGCGAATGAGGGAGCTGATAACAAGCTGAGAGGAAGTGGATGCTGTTTGTCTGGGCTTTCTGCAGAGCTCTAATCGCCAGAGCTGACGCTGGTTGAATTATGCGGACGTACAAATAGCTCAAAATGACCTCGCTCCCCCAGCAGAGAGGGAGGTGAGGGGTTTGTGGTCGCTTGTGTTCTGCCAGTCATCTCCGGCCTCTGATGTGGAGGTTTTGTCAGAACGCAGTTCTGATGGCTTAAGAGCCGAGGGCCACAACTGGATGGGTAATTTTCATACTTTTGTGAATTGGTGAGGGGCCAAAAGCAACATGCTGAAGGCTCAGTCTCTCTGAAACAGGATATTGGGTTAGTAATGGCTGTCAGGGGACCAGCGGAATGACACAAATGTAAGGCTTTTCACACATACTACTGGGAGCTAATAGGAGCCTCAGCATTCATGAAAGTCATTTTAAACAGGACAGTCAGGCACATGTTGGACTATTTAAGTCACATTTGACCTCAAACAACATAAAACTACCTTTTTTTCTCTGATATGGAGGTTAAAAAGTATAAGAAACAACAGAATTTAGCATCTTAATAAGGATTATAGAGTACATGTTAGCTGGTTGGTTCAGTAAAAAAAACAACTGGTGGATGGATTTCTAAGAAATATGCTGGAAAGATTAAATATAGTCCAGGAAGGCAAAGGACTATTTTTTTCCACCTTCAAAATTGAAAAGTTTCATTCGCTGCTAAATACATAAGAATTCTGATCACTGGCTTTAAGAAGTCTCTGTGAAATGGTAAAACATGGGCCGGCCAAACAAATGTGTGTTCTGACTCCCTCTAAGGGTCCCTCTGTTGTGTAATTACAGTATTTTCCACACTATAAGACGCACCTTCAACGAATGGCCCATTATAAAAAATTTATATATAAGGCGCACTGGATTATAAGGTGCACTATCGGTTTTCATGAAAATTAAAGGTTGTTAGGTGCGCCTTGTAGTGTGGAAAATACTGTACAATAAAAAACCCTCCCCATTTCATCTTGACTTTTTATTTGACAGAATGCAGATGGATGTGTTTTCATGCACCAGTGTGTCGGTGCGTTGGAGACAACCAATGGGAGGACAGAACCATCCCGACATGCGTTGGGAATGTTTGGATGTGTTTGTTCTTTCATGAATTGGTTTAAGGAAGGTCTCCCCGTCGGCGCAGATGTTTTTGATCTCCCACCATTTTTATTGTTTTCTTCGTTTCTCTTGAGTAAAATCACATGCGTCACCAACATCAGGCTTCATTTGCTGTTTTCATGGCATCTCGTGGCATTTTATCAATCATTTATTGAATCTCTCATTGCAGTGAAGAAAATACATTTGTAATATGACCTTCTTTTTGTCTACATATTTCAACTCTGTGAAAATTAATTCTTAAATTGGTTAAACTTAAACGTGAGTGTTGATTCCAGTAAAGATTAACGTATTTTTCATGTTTTACGTTTGTTATCCGGCAGAAATCACAGGATGTTAATGATGAGTGATCACTTTTCAAAGAATTACCTTTTACTATCCTGGAAGGAAGGGTTTTAACAAATTGCAACACTCTTTCACAATTAGGGAGATTAAATCTAAAGTGGCCAGACTACAGGTTAATATCTGGTTATTGGTTATAGACAAATCTACAAGGTGAGGTAAGGATAAAAATTGGAATCCTTAATTGTGGGATATTGATTGATGTTTATTATTAGATATTATTTTAAAATCTGAGTTTTTAAAATTGTCTGATTTTACCAAAGATTTAAGTATTGCAGACTACTGTTGATTTTAATAACCAATCTATAATCATTTCCGAACATTATTTATTGTGTAATTATTCCTCCTTATTTTTAAATTGCATAAAATTATGCTCAGGAATAGCATTTATATAATGGCCTCAATTTGTGCTCAAACTGAGGGTCCGCTGGGCTTTAGCCTGGAGTGACCCCTGACCCCTGACCTCAGCCTAGCGCTGCCTGGCCATAAGGAGATCTCTTCCTAATAGCTTATAATCGAAGCCAATTAGAGGCAGAGTTCCACCTCTGGGGTCGGCGTCCTCATCGCTCCTGGACACACACCAGCTTCCAGTTTTAGAAATCGCTTTAAGTGAAACACAGACGTAAAGCTGGTACACCACACATACTGAAAAACCAGACACAATCCATCCCATAACACCCTTTGAGGCACATACGTGTGTTAAATCTGACAGACCGTGCACAGAACATGGAGTTCGGGAGGTTTTGAAAGTGTTTGGCTTTCTTGTTATGTCATACAACAGCCACAAATCAGCCTGGAGGCCACCAAAGCATACAGTAGTAAGTTTTTGTAACAGGCAAACAGAAGGGCTGGCCTGTTGTTGAAAAGACTTGACATGACATTAAAAGATACCGTCTCTGGCACGGCTGGTGAGTGTCCTTTACCTCACAGATTCCTGTGATACGGCTAAAGTAAATTTGGGCCTTGTTGTATATGCCTTACAGAAGTATACTGTTTATTTAACATCTCCAGTGTGCTGAGTTATGACTAGTAATGATTACTCAAATGCCCAGTGTTTGGGCTATTGTACCAGGAGTGCCTCCAAACAGGCCCGCTGGTGTTTATTTGAATTTTCCATTTTATATTGCCACGTGTCGTTAGGCTGTTTAGAGTTTACTCTGAGTGATGGATCATTTCCTTCACCCCTCTGCGCCGGCTGAAAACCTGCTGGATGGCACGCTGGTGCTGAAGGTGGAGGGTTTGTGCTCATGGATGGAGGAAGCAGTGACAGATGTCTCGTTTCATTACATCGCAGACGGCATCCAGACGATCATCGCCGTGGCGACCCCAGAGGGACACCGGCTGGGTGTGAGACGCATTAACCTCCATCTCTGCAGGAAGTGCCCCAACATCTCATCCCATCATCATGTCACATTGAAATGACCACTGGAAAACATTCATTCATTGGTTTATGGTGTTCATGTATGACAGTCTATTCTGTTTGTATATATGATTAACCCTTTAAAGCCAAATGTATCGCATTTAATTCCCTTTTTAAGGATTTTGATATTTCTACATCATAATTTTTTTTTCCTGATAATTTTCCTGTTGTTGGTTGGTTCCTGGATATAGCCATAATTATACAAATTAAAGCTTATATATCTTTTTTTTTTTTTGTATTTTTTGTTGTTTTTGTTAAATTCATCATTGGTTCCATTAGACTTTTATCTTAACAGAGTTTTCTGGCAATTACTTCATTGTTCACGTTTCAAAGAGTTACTAACTGTCCAGAGATGGATAAAGTAACTCACTGCATATATTATCACAGTCTATATTTGTCACACAGAACAGAATCTTGTCTCTCATTTCTTCTCATGTTTGGAACTTTTACAAATGATTGTTTCGGATTATTCCATTTGGGTCCAGTAAGAATATCTAACACACTGATATTACTTTTATTAAAGTCTGACATGCTGACATATCCATTCAGATGCTTCATTTGTCTTTGTGGGACAAACAGCAACCAACAAAAGTCAGTCTAATGAAAGACAAACACGGTTTGTGCTTGTTAACCACGGACAGTAAATAAATAATTTAAATTGCATGGGACGTTACAATGCAATAAAATGACCCTGTGGTGACATAAACCCTGTAAAAGCTCCTGTGTTGGAGCTGTAAATGTGTGTTCAGTCATTTAATTCTCTGTTTCTCTATGGAGACAGATTTGAAAGTTATTTTTATATAAAATAATGTTTTATGCTCCATCTTTAACATAACATCTACTTTCATTCTTAAATTTACATTCATTACTTTGATTTTGTGATGTTTATGTCTTTATACTTTGATAAGCCTTCAGAAGTTGATGCCGTTTTAAGGGTAGAAACTAAATATCTTTGAAAATGTTCAGATTCAGTCTCAGAAATCCGATGAAGACTTCTGTACCAGGCGAAGAGAAGATTGGTTTTTTTTTCTTATCATGAATGATGTTCAAGCCACACATCAGCAGGTATGTATAGAATTAAAGGAAGTGTAAATCAAGTATATGATAGATGTATATAAAAATAATCCTCCTCATATGTTAACTATATTCATTACTTTTGTCTTTTTTGATGTGTTTTGTTTCAGTCTGGTGCGATGACAATACTTTTGATGGAAAATAAAAAAAACTTGCATAAATTATTTAATGTGTTTTTTAATTGAAAGGTCAAAGAAAATGCTGGAACAGTAACTGAAGCTACACGCCGGCTTAAATGTCAGGGTTTGCAGTGTTTCTCTTCAGCCGTGAAACGAACGTGTCAGACGAGAAAAGAGCTCATAAATTAGTTTGTTCTGTAATCTCCACACCCCGGCTGGCTGTCCCAAAGATGTCCTCCTGGATTTAAAATCAACAGTGTACCGTTTATGTTGGCCCAAGAAGAATATGCATCAAACTTCATTTGAAGTATTAAACACGCCGCTGAGTGTTGTTTACACACGCAGGTGAAAGCCCAGCGGACAGAATTTGAATTTCTCCGTTTGATGCCAGCACTTTAAAGGCAAAATTCAATCTGTGTCAAGACAGGAGTTTTTAGGTCTGGGGGTTTGTGGCCTCATTAATATGAGATTGGAGTTGCCCTCTGAACCTTTGCATGTACTCTCCTTTTCGCCTTTAGTTTATTAGTAATTTGATATAATTTGTCATGTTATCGGGGACATTCAAATGAGTAATCCTTTGGCTGCCAGTGTTGCTGATAACCCTGTGGAAATCCCTTTGCTGCACTGTGATTGAGCTCCTCAAGCCCCCTAAAGCCCCGTTTCATGGGAAATGGGAGCGTGCATATTTGGAAAGTGGTGCCTGATGTGAGAAGCGCACTACGCCTCCTCTGTTTCATGTGCGACTGAAGTCACGTCCTGTGATGAAACGCTCTCTGAACGCTCATTACACGAGTGATTTCATGAAATATTCATGTCATTTAGGGAACGTGTGAACAACAGGTTTGATATCGGGCTACAAATACAAATGTTGTCCCCCAAAGAAATGAAGAATCTTGAGACAAAGCAGCTTGAAACACACGCAGCAAACAGGTTGTAGAAAGACACACGCTCAACACAAACGTGGTGTTGGTGCGCGCCTTAACATTCAACTCTTTCATGGTAAACATGACTGACATCATCCACTAACACAACAGGGCACTACATCTATTCTCACACTCATGGATCTAATCTGACATCACCAAAGACAAGTCAGCATTAGGTATTCATTGAGGGATATTAAATGAGGCCTGTGAGCAACAAAAATTAGCTGAAAAGAAGTGGTGCTTCCACTCTTTGATGCGTGCCACATTATTTCCCAAGAATCCTTTTGCTTCTATCATTACTGCCATTCTGCATGAACAAATTCTGCTTTTAGTCCCTGTAAAGGCAATAATATGTACTGTGAGAGCTTCAAGCATCTGTGTTTGGTTAGTGGGTTTGGGTTTTGTGGGAGGCAGCACGGTTCAGGCAGTGTAAGGAGGAACATCAGGGGTTCAAATCCACACGTTTGAAGGATAATTCTGATTTATTACTACTTTAGTCTTATTTAAATTGATTTGGCCATCACTTCTATCTGTTATGATAACACGTATTTACAAAAGAAATGTCAGAAGTCTGGGAATTCAGTGACAATATACCAGCTTAGAATCAAAGGGGCATGTGAGAACCATCAGAGCATCAAAATCATTTTAATTATGCTCCAAAAATGCATGGTTGTAAAAAAACCACACAAAGTACAGATACTATTCCAAAAAAGGTGTGACTCTAAAAATAGCGGGACAATTTTCTAACAGAAGACGGTACAAATGCAGTGTAGATAGATAATTTTATTTATTTCACACTGAAGAACATTTTAGATAAGATGGAAAATAGCAATAAAAGACAAAGTTATGTCTTGATCAAAAGCACCAGTTTAGACAATTAGTCAGGTAATGTGGTTCTCTGGTAACTGTTGACTTGATGGCACCATGAGTGTGTATGAATGAGGCATCCTGGAAAGACTCACCAACAAGGACGGGGAGGCGTCCGCCGCTTTCTGTCTGGCAACACAGCATTAAACTACCGCCTATGAACGCTCAGTTTGCAAATCAGTGAATCCTATTTTAAAAGATGAGGAGGGGTAAGCAAACAGAATCACTTAGAAAACTGTAAAAGATGATATGTTAAACTGACACAGGTGGGACACATGGAGCACAGTTAATGAACTTGGTCTGAATGTAGCTCCAACTAGAACAGGCTGTAGTGTCACACCGGTCAGGGTCTGGACCCAAATGCAGGACACCAAAGGCACATCTTTTACTCCATAATTTAATCACGACAGAAACTCAGGCAGAACAAAACAGAACTCAACAGGTTAGGCTTCAGAAAACAACTACAAGAACAGATTCCAGGAAAACCAAACTTTAGAAACAAACCAGCACAGAGCTCTCCTCGAACCTGGCTTGAAAAGCCTTATGGTCATTAGCTCAATGAAGTTCAGATGTGAAGATCAGTAACGGGTGTGGGGATGAGTCTCAGGTGTGGAGAGGACCAAAAGGTGTGGAGCCAAGGCTCCACCCACAAGTTTGGCCTCTCTCCCTGCCACCCCGAACCGTGACACGTAGTGGTGCTCTCATGTCCTCAGAGCTACTGACGAGTGTCTTCCAAGGTAAGACGAGCCAGGAGGGGTGGGCATGGAGTGGTGGGGTCACATCCACAACCTTCACCCACAAGACTAGAGTTCATTACCATGTAACAGTAAAACACACATCTACCATGTTCTCCTCACCCTAACCACCAAGTTGGTGTCGATGGATTGGTTGGCTGGATGTTTGGTTGGTTGGTTGGTTAGTTGGTTGGTGTGTTGGTTGTTTGGTTAGTTGGTGTGTTGGTTGGCTGGTTGGTTGGTTGAAGAGGTCTTCCAGTTTGACCGTATAGAGCAGTGGTCCCCAACCCCCGGGCCGCAGACCGGTACCGGTCCGTGGGCCATTTGGTACCGGGCCGCACAGACAGAGAAAATAATTTACATTACTTCCGTTTTATTTATTTCTGTCTGAAAGATGTTTTATTTTGAAAAATTTCCCAATTCTCTGTTACATCCGTCTACGTCAGTGGTCCCAAACCACCGGGTCGCCCGTTACCCCTAGATCAGTGGTCCCCAACCACTAATTCTCATTATTTTAATTATTATTATTTGATTGGCTTGTCCACCCTTTTATTGGAAATGATCAGTATTTCTCCTACGTTGAATGCACTGATTGTAAGTCGCTATATTTCAAAATAAACCTCATCAGTGCAGTCACTTGAATTGAGTTTTTAATATAATTATTTCTTAAGATTATTTAGTTTACAGAATGTTGATAGTCAATCTATGACAAAAAAGGTTGTTTACTGTCTGTTGATGTCTGCATTTTACATTAAACCACTGCGGATGATTTATTATTAGACTACAGCTGTCCTGGCGTCATTAATGATTATCGAGCAAATGAAGACCGGTCAGAGAAAATATCGTCTTAGATGAAACCGGTCCGTGGAGCTAAATAGGTTGGAGACCGCTGGTATAGAGGACATCTCTCCTGTTTCAGGTGTGACTGGTTGGTTGGTTGGTTGGTTGGTTGGTTTGGTGGTTGGTTGGTTGGTTGGTTGGTTGGTTGGTTGGTTGGTTGAACAGGTCTTCCAGTTTCACCATATAGAGAACATCTCTCCTGTTTCAGTTGTGACTGGTTGGTTGGTTGGTGTGTTGGTTTCAGGTGTGACTGGTTGGTTGGTTGGTTGCTTGGTGTGTTGGTTTCAGGTGTGACTGGTTGGTGTGTTGGTTTCAGGTGTGACTGGTTGGTTGCTTGGTTGGTGTGTTGGTTTCAGGTGTGACTGGTTGGTTGGTTGGTGTGTTGGTTCAGGTGTGACTGGTTGGTTGGTTGGTTGGTTGGTTGGTTGGTGTGTTGGTTTCAGGTGTGACTGGTTGGTTGGTTGGTTGGTGTGTTGGTTTCAGGTGTGACTGGTTGGTTGGTTGGTGTGTTGGTTTCAGGTGTGACTGGTTGGTTGGTTGGTGTGTTGGTTTCAAGTGTGACTGGTTGGTTGGTTGGTTGGTTGGTTGGTGTGTTGGTTTCAGGTATGACTGGTTGGTTGGTTGTTGTGTTGGGTTCAGGTGTGACTGGTTGGTTGGTTGGTGTGTTGGTTTCAGGTGTGACTGGTTGGTTGGTTGGTGTGTTGGTTTCAGGTGTGACTGGTTGGTTGGTTGGTGTGTTGGTTTCAAGTGTGACTGGTTGGTTGGTTGGTGTGTTGGTTTCAGGTGTGACTGGTTGGTGTGTTGGTTTCAGGTGTGACTGGTTGGTTGGTTGGTGTGTTGGTTTCAGGTGTGACTGGTTTGTTGGTTGGTTGGTTGGTTGGTTGGTTGGTGTGTTGGTTTCAGGTGTGACTGGTTGGTTGGTTGGTGTGTTGGTTTCAGGTGTGACTGGTTGGTTGGTTGGTGTGTTGGTTTCAGGTGTGACTGGTTGGTTGGTTGGTTGCTTGGTGTGTTGGTTTCAGGTGTGACTGGTTGGTTGGTTGGTTGCTTGCTTGGTGTGTTGGTTTCAGGTGTGACTGGTTGGTTGGTTGGTTTCAGGTGTGAATGGTTGGTTGGTTGATTGGTTGGTTGGTTGGTTGCTTGGTGTGTTGGTTTCAGGTGTGACTGGTTGGTTGGTTGGTGTGTTGGTTTCAGGTGTGACTGGTTGGTTGGTTGGTGTGTTGGTTTCAGGTGTGACTGGTTGGTTGGTTGGTGTGTTGGTTTCAGGTGTGACTGGTTGGTGTGTTGGTTTCAGGTGTGACTGGTTGGTTGCTTGGTTGCTTGGTGTGTTGGTTTCAGGTGTGACTGGTTGGTTGGTTGGTTGCTTGGTTGCTTGGTGTGTTGGTTTCAGGTCTGACTGGTTGGTTGGTTGGTTTCAGGTGTGAATGGTTGGTTGGTTGATTGGTTGGTTGGTTGCTTGGTGTGTTGGTTTCAGGTGTGACTGGTTGGTTGGTTGGTGTGTTGGTTTCAGGTGTGACTGGTTGGTTGGTTGGTTGGTGTTTTGGTTTCAGATGTGACTGGTTGGTTGCTTGGTTGGTTGCTTGGTGTGTTGGTTTCAGGTGTGACTGGTTGGTTGGTTGGTGTGTTGGTTTCAGGTGTGACTGGTTGGTTGGTTGGTTGCTTGGTGTGTTGGTTTCAGGTGTGACTGGTTGGTTGGTTGGTTGGTCGGTGTGTTGGTTTCAGGTGTGACTGGTTGGTTGGTTGGTTGGTTGCTTGGTGTGTTGGTTTCAGGTGTGACTGGTTGGTTGCTTGCTTGCTTGGTGTGTTGGTTTCAGGTGTGACTGGTTGGTTGGTTGGTTGGTTGCTTGGTGTGTTGGTTTCAGGTGTGACTGGTTGGTTGGTTGGTTGGTTGCTTGGTGTGTTGGTTTCAGGTGTGACTGGTTGGTTGGTTGGTTGGTTGGTTGGTGTGTTGGTTTCAGGTGTGACTGGTCCACTTGCGTTGATCAGCTGCATTGAATATGAAGAACTACTCTTGACTTTAAGTATCCACAATTCCAATGGACTTCAAATGTACCTTGAAGATCAATCATGTTGGATGTCATCATTTCTTTTCTGTTTGGGCATCAAACTGCAGCTCATAATGTGGACTTGATGCACTGCACTTTATTCACAACAGCAACATTTATCATTATGTAAAAAAAAGAAAGATATGAGTCAAAGAGAGACTTTGAGGAAACACAGACCACCTGGTCCTCTTTACCTCCCTGCGTAAGCAGCGTGGTACTAACACCAGCGTGTTTTCAGTTTGAAGCAGTGCAAATAATACATCTGGATGTGAACAATTGTGCTTGTTTTGCCATTATAGTCCATACTGGGCTCAGTTCAACATTACAATAGCTGCTATTACGACTGGCTGACAGCAGCCTCTCTGCCCAGGCTTCAAGTACACCGCACTCACTCAAAGCTCCACGGCTGAGGTAATGCCTGTGTCGCGGGCCAGAAATCCATGCTCTGAACAGGGCTACGAAATCAGATCTAAATTTAGAGGATTGTTAAGTAGAGTCTGTAACAATTCCATCAATCAAACAGGCTGACTTTTTCTTCTCTTGTTTTACAAAGAGGATTTTTTACATTTTATTGCCATGTGTCATGAATTGCGTCATGATTGTGGCTCATGAGCTCAGTGTTCTGAGGTGTCACATTTTCAATACTGTACGTAACTTCTACCAAGGTTACAGGCATCTCTGTTTTACCCCCAAATTGTTGTTTTTAATTATCTTTATACTCTCCATGTGTGTGCCCCACATGACCAACAACTGAACCTTGGGAAGTAAAGGAGCCTTATCCTCGGAAGAGAGCTGAGAAGCAGGTTCATCACTCATCCTCAGAATGTTTTGAAACTTTAGTCTTGATCTGAGGCGAACGATACAAGCTTCTGGTAAATACCAGGCTGCCTGTAAAATGTAAGCCCTTTTCTTACGTGGTATCACATGAGCCTGCCTCAGGGCGTCGCTGAGAGCTCTTAATGCCTTCCACCCTGCTGCAGCGCCACTTTTCCCAGGAACTGGACTGTCTGTCAAACTAGTTTCTTCCAACAGAAAATGCATAGAGCTGCATAAGAGGGGAAGGTTTGTTCTTTTGAAAGTTATTTCAGTAATAATTTATTCAAAAGAAGCAAAAACAATACTTTCTTTATCGCAATGGAAAATTTGACATTCATACAACAACCAATCGTGAATCACAAACTAATGAAGACATTCATGGATGAAGGTTAGCTATACTGTACCTCACAGATCATCTGCTCATTTGTATTTTACTTCTATTCAGTACAGTTAAGAGCTTGTTTAGGAAATGAAGGTACAAAGATTTTTTTTAAGTTCATTTAACTATAAATGTTTCTGGAATTAAATCTACCAGAGAAGGTACAGGGACAAACTGTATGTAGATAATAAAGATCACAGGAGCTTAATTCAAGTATTTCAAGAATTCAAAGCGTTTATTGTCATGTGACCAGCAAAGAAACGGTTTCCCTGTACAATGAAAAACTTACTCTGCCATCTGCACGTAATGCCATTAGATTGTTCAAAACATATATATATATATATATAACAAACTACTAAAATACTATATTTATATAATGACAATATTTACACAATGTACATGATTGATACAGCAGCAGATGATTAAAAATACAAAATGTGCAAAACTGCAAGAGGATGAACTTTTATTAAATGCTATCGACTGTTGCCTAGTCTGATGGGGGAGGGAAAGAAAGAGTTCCTTAATTCCAGCAGAACTACAACTAAAGACAATGTATAAACTGTAATCAGTCAAAAAAAAAAAAAAAAAATTGGACTATTATCGTTTTGTGCATGTTTTGACTGCAAGCAGTACAATTATAATACAAGATGATGTTGCTCGTTGCCTGCTGGATGTGTTTTAATAATGACTACTTTGCTGCTTTGAAGACCCAAACAGAACCACAGGGCAGAGACAGGATTCAGGCAAAAAATCCAAAAATCAGCAGCAGGGTGTGTGGAGGAAGAGGATCAGGAAGCTCCAGCAGGATGCTGGACAATATGTAAAATGTGGTATCTTTAACTTGGTTTTGTTCTTTTCATTCAGTGCTTGAGGGAGAGTGGCAGATCAACAAACTGATGAAGGCAGCTGAAAGTGACAGAAGCATGTTTCTCTGTATTATTTATTACTGAGCTGCAGTTTTAAAGTTTACGGCCGTCTGTTTGTCTAATCACAAATTCAGTAGAAGAGGATGGAACTTAATTTGTCGATCTTACCAGCAGTTTCATACAGGAAGTGCTTTTCTTTATGTATCATTTCGTAGAATGAATCTCTTCTTTTCTCATGAAGGACAGGAGCAAAGCTGGGTTGGCTAAACAACAGCGAGTCTCTGCCAAAGCATCCATGTTTCCATCCTGTCCTGTCATGAGCGTGATCCCCCAAAGCTTCATGGACGCGGCTTCCTGTACAAAAAAATAGGTGCTGATAGAACTGTTTACAACTTGGTCTGCATGTTGTTCTAACTGTCTGGGTAAATATTTCTGTCGTTGTTTCAAGTATTTATCGGCCACACAACTCAATATTTAAAGAAAAGAATGAAAGAAAAACAATAAAGTGAATAACAGGTGAAATGAAAAACGTATGTGCGTTAAGCATGTATTTTTGATTTTGGGGTCAGCTGAAGTTTATAACTTAATGTATGATAAAGTAACTTTATTATTCATGCTCTTAAATGTAAACCTTTTAACACCTATATTTAAATCCACTGAATTTTACTTTTTTCTGTCACAAATGATGATATAACATCTTCTGAATGTGGAGCCACACAATGATTTACTGACTGCTGACTGGAACGGTGATGTGATAAAACACTGGTCTCACTGGAAATGAATGGAATCGCCCTCCACCAGCATCCATCCTCCTCTGGTGTGTCCCTCAGACTGTGGAAGTCTGAACAAACACTCCACTGAGCCACTGGAACCCAGTGGCTGCATGCTTATTTTGTTTAAATTACTCTTATCCAGTGACCTCACTACTCTATCAAATAAGTCACAGATAAGCCAGTGGAGGTAACAACCCAGTGTGCAAACAAACACCTCCATTATAAATAGCCTCAGAGATCCCTTCTGACTACTGGGAGGAGAGAACGTTTCTTTACACACACACACACACACACACAGTTAGTGGTGCGTGTGGAGCAGCAGGACACCCCCTCGGTGGATCAGGATTACCCTGCTGCCAGTCTGGAGCTCGCACCAACGAGTCAGTGTGAGTTATGTAATATATCCTCCCTCACCTTTCCCCGCCAGGAGCGGACCGTGGCTAATTTATGGCAGAATTAGAATACTGAATGTACTCGGCTTATTCTTATTCAGAACCTGAGTTTTATAAAGTGAAGCAATCTGGAATAGCACAGCTTAAACATAAATAATAGTGAAATAATATTATGCCGTGTCATTCATAAAGGATTGCTCAGCGCGCCTGTCCTCTGCTTGACTTGTCCAGTTTGGACTTCTTGTAACAGTTTTTGTGCTTCACTCCTACTTAGTGATCAAAGTGAGCTAGAAAAGGATGATGATGCTTCATTGAAATATGCATTGTGATACCAGCTTCAAAGGCGAAGCAGTATTAAGATTCATAACTGTGGGCTTTGGAAAGGTACCTTTAGAAAATGATGGTAGCCTGAGCCGACGTTTGCAGATGATAATGCAAAGGTGAACGTGTTTTTCTAACTCGAGGGTGGAGGTGGTGATGGTAACGGCTGGAGTGAGGAGACAGAAAGAATGAGGAAACAATATCTTTAAACAATACCTTTTAAAATGAGGAACATAAAATCTTTTGTTGAAAAATGATAAAATATGGAATCAGAATGAATAAAATGATTAATTAATGCATTAATGCAAGGCTAAATTTAGTGAAATAAAATCTGCCTCGGAAATATGTAGTTTCAGAATTAACATACAGTTTATGCTCTGGGAAAATTATCTTGGTATGTCTAGTGAGCTAATGATGAAAGACAAACATACGCATGTTTGATGAATTATGAATGTATATATTTTAATTGGCAGAATGAGCACCTCATATTGTTCAAACACTCTTTTAAGATCTAGATTTGAGCTTTCAATAGAACGGTATGCATTGCTCCACTAGAAAAACTAGTCAAATTTAAGTTTATTTTTTTGTAATGTAAATTATCTGCAAAACGTAACACTGATATTCTGATATTTTTTGAATTTTTTTTCTCAGTGTATTCCTCAGATATTCCAAAAAATGATCATTATTAATCAAGATTGCCGTGGAGGCTTGTTGGTGTATACAAGATTGTCGCAGGCCGGTTTTTATGCTGCAGTCAGCTCCAGAATCAGAGGAGGGTTGTTTATAGAAGCAGAGACGCTCAGGAGGAGCATATCTTCTGGGCTGATCCCAGGAGCCGGACCTAATGAGAAACAACTGGTTGAAATTCAGTTCAATGGCTGCACAGATCTCTTTTTTTATGTTGCTTGGCCGCTCCGGAGCGTTCATCAGCTGTACCTCGAGGCTCATCTCCATCTCTTAAGTCTCCTCTGGCTGCTCTGGCTGTTTGTGGATTTCATGGATGGTAAAAAAGAAATTTGAGGCCCGCCACCTAACTCCCTTGTGTTATCTCTGCGCTCTTACACACATGCGCACACACACACACACAGGTCTTGTCTTGAAACAACAGACTACGATCGTACTTGTCAGGTCAAATCTGTTTCCAATTGGGTTTGGAGTTTTCTTGTGTTTAGACCTCACCCCGTTGCTTTTGTGAAGCATTACATCAGCGATCTGGTTGACTGTATCTGCGCTGAAGGTGCTCTTGCTGTCTTAATCTCTCACCCCACTCATGTTTGGAGTTGAGTCAGTTATCATTAACGATGAGATCACAGAGGGGTTGCTCTTTAGAGCGAGGGGTACCACGACCAAGTCGTTCAAATACAACAGTGCATTGCTGACCTTGTGCACAACATGATTTCTAGCTTAACACAGCATCCGTGTGGTGATTACATGTCTGGGCATACTGCGTTTTGGCAGATATGAACCCAGACATGAACCGTTCCAAGCTTTTAAGTCAATCTAATCCTGTCATCAGACCATCTCAGGACGGTGTTCCTCATTCAATTGGCATCTGAATGTTCTCCATCAGACGAGTGCTGGCAGAGGCAGGGGCTCATATTTGAACCAGGTGATGGAGTTTCATATCAGTATTTCTCATACTATAGACTAAATAACCACAAGACGGATTTATCATTGCTTTTCTGGTGTAATTTCTACCTTATGGATGAAGTTACCGCTAAGAAATTAGATATATTTTCTCACTTGATTCTATCAATGAGAAGATCTCTGAGGAATTAAACTAGTAGAACAAATGGGAACACAATGTTGAGACTGATGAACAATCACAGTCACAACAATCCACAGATGTATGGAAATTCAGTTGACTAGTGGATTACAATCTTAATCTGCAGATGCACATTATAATCTAACCATTTCACTTGCAAAATGTTTGTGCATTGTAGTGATTTCATTCAGGATTCCCATTTCTGCCAATATTTTGTCTAATTCAGGCAGACATTCATCTTAGGTAGATTGCAGATGGGTGGGCCTACCAATCAGAAGCCTTTAACTTGTTACAGCTATCCCTGTCTTAGATTACAGGAGGCTTTTGAGACTTTAATATTGATTCAGAGGAG
Source organism: Antennarius striatus (assembly GCF_040054535.1). Lineage (NCBI taxonomy): Eukaryota > Metazoa > Chordata > Actinopteri > Lophiiformes > Antennariidae > Antennarius > Antennarius striatus. Next base: position 1,367,806 of record NC_090796.1, read on the forward strand.
ACATCTAGTGTGGGATTAATGTCTGGCCTGGATTATTTGGGAATGAGAGGGATTTACAGAAATACAGATTTATTTATTTATTTATATCAAGGATCGACTAAAAATTGTAGTCTTCAAAACCAGACCAGTCAACTGAGTAGGAATTAGAGATGTCCAATCTCACAAGAGAAACAGCAATTTAGTTCGAAAAAAAAACAGGATCTCACCTAGAATATATGCAACAGGACAATCATAATAAAATAAATTAAAATACCAATTTACTCCCTGTGAAAGTAGGGGAGTTAGCATTCCATGAAAGATCTGAACCAACCAATGAGAGAGCAGTAGTCCAAAAATATGCTTGGCAAAATTTGAAGTGTATGCACAGAATAAAAACCAAATACAATATTAATGTTATAACTATTGTTACATAGATTATGAGAATTCCTTTTATTAATATATATTTCACATGTTTCAGTAGATCTACTCTTCTTCATACCGAACAGTGAGCGGCTTTGTAGCCCTGGAGGCTGGTGTTGGCCGACACACAACCATTGACAGAACGTGGATCTCACCTCCGGTTCCCACTGAGGAACAGATTACCTGTATTGACAGCATATTCTCACCACACACTCCTCCAGATTAGTCTTCTGCTTCTGTGCTTCTCCCCGTTCAGCAAGTTGCACCGCATCAGTCTTCATCTTCTTCACATCTGCTTCACCACAAGGTCACGAGAGTGATCTCGTGAGGAGGCCCAGCGCTGTCCTCTGGCACTATGGAGCGGGTTTAAGACTCAGAGGTAGACTGTTATGTGTGTGATACAATCCCATTTCACATTCAGCTGGGATTCAAACACTAGTGGTTGATGAATGTCTTTAGGATTCTACATCATTGGCTCAAATCATTGTATGACAGTTGAGGCACCCAGACCCAAGAAATCAATAAGAGGTAGAGGATCTGTCAGTATACACACACAGCTCAAATCAATGGGACAGGTTCACACTCAGACAAAAGCACTAGTGCATTGATTTAAAGTTCAATGAACTGTATTAATACCCTGTTGGGGGTATTCTTTATACTGTTGATCTATTAAACACATATACCAGCTGGCACACAGTCCTAAAGGCCCAGTAGACAAACATTGTAGAGATGGTTAGATGAAGGGCAGCCATGCGGCATCGTCCTTGCTCAAGGGCACCTTGGCAGTGCTCAGGAGGTAAACAGACTTCTCTAGCTACCAGTTCACACTCTAGACTTTGGTCCACACTGGTCTGGAACTGGCTACCCTTCAGTCCCAAAGCAAAGTCATAGTGAACTGAGCTACTGCTGCCCCTAAAAATATCAAACGAGGGAGAGAGAAGGTAAAATGTTGCCTGAAACCTTCACCAACAACAGATTTGTTTATTTTGTAATTCACATTATTGGAATATGGGCTCTTCATCATCAACTCTACAGAGCTTTTCAGCTTCTCAGAAATGTTGAGTCCATCATGGAGGCCTGAACCCTTCTCCCCTCTACCCAGACTCCAGCTGCAGCAGACAGCTGTTTTACACAAACCTGTACAGACTGTTCAGAGCCTGCCCAACACCAAACAGCAGATGGACGGAGTTAGAGTGAGATGGAGAACAGTGGAGCAAAGCTACAGGAGTCAGTGGAGGCTGGAACAAAGCTGAACAGATTGAATATCTGACTCATGTCTACTCTGGATATGTGCTGTCTAAATAAAATTACAATTGTCTGGTGGCCTGAGTTAGCGAGTCTGTATTTTTATTGAATTTGGCATCAAACGGTACAAACATTAGATATAATTTCCTGTTAAACAAGATATCAGATTGATATTAGATAAACACATACAAGTTAAACCTGCAGATATATGGATATAAGTATATATAAAGTTACATGAAACAACATGAATAGGGACAATTTTCAGATGTTTAAAATAAAGCATCCAAACACAAAAGAAATGCAAGTTGAAAACAATAAAAAATCAAGTTTTAACATATGGGAAAATAACATAAGGCTGGGATAGACAGAAAAAAAATCCAAATATATGAACTAAACCAACAGCAGCACTCTAGTGGCACTGAGAAAACCACTGCAGAATGGAGCAAGGGAGCAAAAGAATACAGGAGGATGGTTTAGGAAAAAGAAAGGAAAGAAATGTAGTGAAACTGACTGTTGAGAGAAGGAAATGTAGCTCAATCAGGAGAGAAGAGAACATTTATTACAACAAATGATATGCAATAACATCCATGAACTGAGATTCTTAGATTGACGGCCATCAGCAGTTATATCTTCCTCTTTGGAGTCCAGACACCGATGGCGGTGAATGATGACTATGGAGATGATGAAGAGTGATGAAGGTGGTGGACCTCTGAACAGTAGGAGGTGGTGGGGAGATGCTAAGTGATTATTAAGGTATTTTATTAGGCTATTGTATGGATGTGACCAGCTGATGAGACCAACTCAGTGATAGCATTGACAGGAAGAGTGAACCAACATTTAACACAAACCAATGAGAATAAGTATTGGTTGAGAAGAATTAAATAAGTTTAAAAAAAAAATCAGGATCTCTATCACACAAATTTGAATTCCCACCATGTGTACTTAAAATATACGTAATTTGCCCTTTAAGTAAGCAACTTTTGCTTGCTCATTTGACATCGACCTGAAGGCCAAACTCTCCCATCTGGCAGACAAAGGCTGCAGGTAGCTGAAGGTGTCTAAAGGTCAGCCTGAGCAGGGTTTATTCCTGGTGGTGGGGGAGTGGGGTGGTGACTGATTAGGGGGGGCGAGGCCGAGTTGGCTACACTCATCGCTTTGAGGATAATGAGTAATATATTCATATAGCAGTGATTCATAGTTAGACATCTCCAACTGGACGGTACAAAAGGAATCACAATGAAAAATGACTCCTTTCTTGACCTCCATCATGAGGACGTCACACATCCAGGGCTTAGCTGTAAGGATACACTTAGTGTTCTAGGCCAAGAGGAGCTTCCAGACTAATGGCATCAATTTACTTCCAGTCATTAGGGTTGACAGGGATGACATACTGTATAGCCAAGCTAGCTGGGACCATGGTCTTAAATCAGAGGACCAGTTTCCCACAAAGAGATGCACTCAGTCTTTGCCAGTGGAAGAAGACGCAAATTTCAGACTGGGACATTCACGGCTTCCAGGGAAGATCGAAAAGGTTTTTAAAGATTCCCTCTCCTCTTTAAAGTTGGGGGGGGGGGGTGGAAAACAAAACAACGCATTCTCTCCCTTCCTCCCATCATCCCTGCTAGAGCAAATCAGACGCGTCCAATAGAAACACCAAACAGAAATAGAGCTGCTATTTCGGTCTGAACAGGCTGTTATTTTTAGAAAAGTGACAGACTCCATGGTGAATTACGACATCATAAGGTCACTTCATACCCCCCCCCCTTGAACCGTGTAGCCTCCAGCCGATGACTCACCACCAAGTATGTGATGACGTTACCCCATACCATCAACCCCCATGTTCTGGTCAAACGTACGATGTTCGACTCATTAACAGATTCAGTCAAATAGAGGAAGGCTTACTGTCCAGAACAGTTTACATCTTGTTTAAACAGTAGAAAAATCCTACAGGTGAAACAACATTCTGTTTAGAATGTTTGACACTTTTCGCCCAGATTGGTTTCTTTGCCAACCATGGACCAGTTCCATGACTTCCCCCTGCTTTTAACATCAAATCATTACAAGTACATTTGCAGCATGTGAATGAAACACGGCACAAACATGTAACATGATAACACAGCTGTTCGCATGCCAGGCTGAGATATAATGACACATGTCAAAGAAAAAAAAACAAAAAAACCACATGCTTCCAATTTCTTACTCACTGCAGTGTTTCATCCAACCAGTGATGTAGTCTGAAATCCAAAGGTAGGTCATCTACCAGACATTGCGAGCAAACAAAAAGACGATGAAAGACAAGCCTATAAAACATGTAAGAAGTGGCCATAAAATACCATAATGATTTCCCTACTAGACGTCCCCTGGCAGCAGCCTTTACGGCAGAAAGCCTGTGTACTTCTGATGATGTAAAGAAAACTAATCAATCTTACATCTATCCACAGAATAAAGTGTCAATAAACATTTGTGCTGTGGCTGCATGAATACGAGTGCGTTTATGGATGGTTCTCAGGAGATCTACCCTAATTACTTGGTGGTAATTAATTTCATAATGACCATAGCATGTTGAGGTTATACCTAAAAGGTGTTAGCATGCTATCAGTCAGCTCTATGCACATTGATCCTAATACTTCACACAGTTGTGAGCATTAATATCAAGTCTCAGTGTAAGCAACCAGGCAGTAAGGCAGCAGGACACAGATTTTTTTGTCCCAAAAGTGGCTTTTTCTTTTAATTTCCCAAAAAGCAAAACATCTTACGAAAGAGTTTGACCAAATGAAGCAGTAAAAGAGGTCAACTAAATATAACCCAACTCCAACAGAACTCAGAACCGAAGCGATTAAACGGACACCACAGAACAAAACTGACCTCCCAAACAAACAGATGAACCTAATTACTAGTTAAGCCAAACTAAAAACTAACAGAGGGGGAAATAAAATGGTCACCACATTCTTGACGGGCCAAAACTCGATGTAAATCCCCAAATCCCCCCATGACCCAGAATGCTATGGTGTAGTCCAATAAGGCTGGCAGCAGCCTATCTGAGCCCTCGGCCACGCCTTTGCTGCACCAGGAAATAGAACGACAGGTAACTCAAAAGAAATAAATGTTAATACAAACATAATTTGAACAGTCAGTGCCCAGTTGTAATAAAAGTCAAACTTTGTCATTATAGACATGCACAGACAGTACAATGAAATTTCAAAGGCCAGATGGAGTGTTGGTCCAGAGCTGCTGCACCCCGGGTGCGCCGCCACTATGGTCCAACATGACCTAATATTACCTAGATGCATGTTTTTCCTGATCCAACCAGTGATGTTGTCTGAAATTCAAAGGTAAGTCATCTACCAGACATTGGGAGCAATATCTGGTAGATTATGAAAACTGAAATAGCGAATAAAATGATCAATTTAATAATAAAGCTTGTGACTGCAAAATAAACTGTACTAGTGGTGAGGTGTGGATATTACCTTGTGTGGCTGGCCATCACACTCAGGTTGCTGACTTTTGCACAAACCATCGTGCAGTACCAGTGTCACTAATAGTGTCACGGAGGTAGGGGTATGGACCCAAATGCAGAACATCGAAGACACCACTTTTGTCCAGAGCTTTAATCAAAAACTACACGGGCAAGATGCAAACACGACTCAGGCAGAACAAGGCAGAAAAACGGAACAGAGTTACAGGAACCAATCTTTAGCAAACTCATTGAGCCAGGCTTAAAAAGCCTTACGGTCATTAGCACAAACAAGTTCAGGTGTGACGATCAGAACGGGTAGGTGGATGAGTCTCAGGTGTGGAGATGACCAACACAAGCTTGGCCTCTCCCTGCCACACACCAGAACAGCCACGCCGAACCGTGACAAATAGTGTGTAATGCTTGTGTCTGGGATCTACGTTATTTAAATAGAAAACGTGCTTCCATCCATGCACGAGGTCCTGTGAGTGTTGCTTTTGAAATTGGAGTGAATCAAGGGTCAATAAAGGGTATTGTTGAGGCTTTGGTCTCTGGAGAAAGGAGGAAGAGACTCCACATCATAAGCATCAGGTGCATAACAAGCTGTGGACAAGATAACTGTGATAGACTCATCTACTAGAAAATGGATGGATGGATGGAGTTGGAGGCTGTCTTAGATGTATCTCTCTCTCTCTCTCTCTCTCTCTCTCTCTCTTGTAAACAGGTTTTGCACCAAAGTGAACTCAAAGAGACAGATACAATGCATACATAGACATTATCCTAACCATCATTGTAAATGTAAAATAAAAACATTAATGTGCTTTGGCATTTGTAAAGCGCTTTGAAATGTCTTCAGATGTGATTAAGCGCTATATAAATAAAAGTTGATTGAGTTGATTGATTTACAGAGCATAATTAAAACTTTTCTGAAATAATTTATAAAGGCAGCTTTAAAAAAAAAAGGCAAAATCATTCAATTGTTTTGTCCTGTCATAAAAAGCCTCAACAGAGCAGAATATTCTAGAACTAAGGACCAACCAGAAAAAGTTCCGTCTCCGACCTTTTGTTGCTTCTTCTTGACAAAAACAGGACACAGTTAGCATGCCATGGCACTTTGGACTTGTTGTAAACAGGACGTGGTAGCCTGAGAGATGCTTGAGTAAAAGGAGTACAGTAATCTAATCTGGATGATATTAGTACACCATTGACTCAGAGTGACAGCTTAATAGGAAATGCCTTATTTTGGATATGATTCCCGAGTGGGAGCATGGGATGGAAAAGACGAAAATTCTGTGGAATCCTTGATGAAATATTCACATCCTATTGAAGTAAACAGTGAGGCATCTGTAAGAAATGCAGGAACAAATCTAATCAAATTCAGGCGTAACAACCCATCTTTACAGACAGGAAAAGGAAGATCATAAACATAAATCGTTACAAAAAACTGAGTCTGACATGAGACCCAATAAATTCTCCTTTAGGTTTCTGGTTTTCCCTAGAAGATCACAGCACATGCCACTAGAAGAGAGACGTACGTAGTTGCAGATGGAGATGTCTGAGGAAGTCAGTTACTTAGCTTGTTGGTTTTTACACATACAGAATTATCTACCTTGTCTTATGCTAGAAATTATTCACATTTCTAAGATGTAATAATTGGAGATGAAGAAGATTGTGCTGTTCTACAGAAATCAATAAGGTCCATTTCCTGGGAATTATTCACTCCTGGGACATGAAATCAAAGTCAAAGTCAACTTTATTGTCAAACGTACCATGTATGCCCAACATGCAACACAGATGAAATTGCAGTCCTCTCTGACCCACGGTAAACAGGCAGTACAACAGGCAGTACAACATAGGCAGTACAACGGGCAGTACAACTCAGGCAGTACAACATAGGCAGTACAACACAAAGTATAAGACGAAACACAAAGGGACGGTAAACGTCTCTATACACTCTTTAATCCTGTAGGGGAAAGTGACATGTGAGCACTCCCTGAGTTGACGGGGGGAGCGAGAGATAGGTAGTCAGGTGCTGGGGGGAGGGCAGGGAGGGAGTTGAGCCTCCTGACCGCCTGGTCCTTCAGCCGCTGGTTTTGGCCCAGGCTCTGCAGTCTCCTACCTGATGGCAGCAGACTGATCTTGAGAATATTGAAGTTAGTTCAATCAGATGTCTACTGGTAGATGGACTTTTTCCATAATTTAGAGGTTTTGGGGCTTTTTTACAAAAAATGGAATGGATTTAAATAATTTTATAAGGGGAAAATTCAAAACGGTGTGATTTAAAAGGGTTGAACGACTTATTGACATATTCAGTCAGGTCCAAATCTACAATCCTGACAGCTAACACAGCTAACACAGCTAACACAGCTGTAACGCTACGGTTAGCTTTTCACCCCTGAAAACTCAGTTTCCTCATATTTTTTAGTCTAATGGCATTAATACATTCTAACAACATCTGAAAGTAAGTGGGTAACATCCTCTCAGTGGCTTCATATACATAAGACTACCCAGAAGCAATAATCAAATGACACCTGAAGGAAATTATCTGAAACGTTTAAGTCAGCTTTACCTCACAGGATCTGGTAATAATGAATTCCATGTAGGTCTTTGATGATCTTTTTCCTCCACACGTTGTTTCATGCATTCTCACCTCATGCATTCTGGATTTCCAGACCTTTGGGTATCTACCCCAACAACATATTTATGTCATTTTAGTGTTAGGTTGTTAAATGTTTGTTTTGTTCAATTGAACTGCAAAATGCTTTGAAGAAAGTCCCATGCATATATGAATAGAATAGAATAGAATAGAATAGAATAGAATAGAATAGCCTTTATATGCTTGGAACATCTTTCCACAGGCCATAGGTAGCACCAAATATTTCAACGGTGATGCTGTTTATTCACAAGCGTTGACTGTGCTTCTATCATCAAAACACGGGACACATTTGTGGCGGAAGAGGAGTGTAAACACGATGCTCTGTATTTTTAATTTACACGTTAATTCTCCTTGAGAATCAGTCGTTTTCTTCCGTATTGACATTTTTGTTGCTTCGTGGATTCAATCTGACATCCCAGTTATGATCAAGGTTGTTCTTATCCTGGTTTTCACAAAATGTAGAACAGGCTTCATCCTAGTTTTGGGAAACCCGATATAATGTATGAAAAGGAGACTTGGTTATAGTGATGTCTGAATACCAGGTTTTTGATGGCTGTGCTCAGAATTTGGAATTTCCCCACTGTGGGCCAAATAACGGAATATCTTATCTTATCTTATCTTATCTTATCTTATCTTATCTTATCTTATCTTATCTTATCTTAACTTATTTTATCTTATTATCTTAACACTCCAGCTCCACTGAGGGACAGACAAGAGGACAATATGGCCTGATCTTGTCTAGTAAACATGTTCATCACATTTGCCAAGGAGGTTGTTTCACTCAGTCTGTTTGTTTGTTAGCCCGACTGTCAACAGAATTACGCAAACTGCTGAACAGATTTCCTCGGATCTCAGCGGGAGGAAGGGTCTCGTGCCAGAATAGACATTTAATTCTGGCATGGACCTAGATGTCCAGGACTGGCAATGATTTTATTTTTTTTTAGAGGGTTGGTGTTTGTGAGTGTACGTAATTTGAAATGGGACCAAATAAAAACGTCACGCCAACAGATATTAAGGGTTATCTATTACAAATCTGGATACTTTAAATTATGATTACAGACTATGAGATTATTTTTTGTCAGGCTTGCCTGAATTATTATTAAACTATTTACGTCTTCATCACAACATGATGTTAATTGTCTCAAGCGTTAGGGCGTGGTTACTTTGAGATTGACTCGTTACCATGATGTTACCATTGTGTTCAGTTAAACCCAATCAGAAAAGAGTTGCAGCAAGGCATATTCTAATCTGCTCCACCCTTTTCTCAAAATATGGTCACATTTGGCTCCATAAAAATAAGAAGTCAACCACTGCAATGTCAAAGTAGAGGCTTCAAAACGGTACACATGGTAGATAACAGTACAGGCATTCTAGTAGGGCAACAGCAGTGGGTTTGTCCATTATTACTGCATTAATAATGTGTGAAATCTCTGTACTAATAAATTAACTAGATCTAATTCACATTCACAAGTGGACCTGTGCAATAATCATTCTGTCTAGTCGGCATTTTGATGCACCTGTGAGGTGGGGTGGATTACCCCGGGAAAAGAGAAGTGCTCACTATCACAGGTTTAGACAGATTTGTGAACAATGTTTGAGAGAAACGGTTGTTTTGTGTTTGTATAAAATGTTTTAGATCTCTGAGCTCCTCTCATGAAAAAGGAAGCAAGAAAAAGAGTGTTGCATTAATATTTTTCTTCGTTCTACATCAGGGGGGTCAAACTCATTTCCACCGAGCGCCACATCAACATCATGGCTACGTAACATAAATGTAACTACTCCTTAATTAACTCTAAACTTATTAACTTATTCAAGTTAAAAACAGTACAGTTAGACAGTTTCTCTGTTCTAACATGAATCCTTTTCATTTGACAGGTTATTAAACCCACAGAACTCCATCAATCAAGGATCAAACTATCAATCAATAAAGAAAAATAACATCAGACACCAAAACGTTTTTGTCAGAGTTAAAATTAGCTTAACTACTGCATTGTGGGAAACGTAGTTTTTGATCAAAGCACACTTTTGACCTATTTATTTTTCGACACCCTGACCTTTTATGCTCTTGCGGGCCACATAAAGTGATGTGGAGGGCCACATTTGGTCAATTCTATTGATAGTGGCACTAGGCGCAGGAAGGAAGTCACTGTCAGATGAGCATCATTCAAAGCTCCATGTTGGCAGGCCGGGTGCTCTGATGCACTATGGTGGCTGGATAAATACTAGCAGGAAGCAGCGACTGTGAGGACGCTTCAACTCTCCACTGGGTATTTACTTCACGGGAAATTGGATGTAAAACTTGAATAATCGCGTATCTGAGGTGAGGTATGGACAGAGCCTACAGTAGTGGAGCAATTTAAAACAAGTGAATCCAATTACTGCTCATGGAAAGCAGCTGTCCCAGAGAAACGCACTGGTAAGTGAAACTATGAGGGTGTATGGAGGGTTTGAGCCTGACTCGTCTAACACCAATGGACAGATCCCAAAAGGCTGAATGTTTTGTGTGGTATTTGTTAGAAACCACATGCATCGAAGCGCTGATGTCAATTGTCTTTCTTCTGTGTCTTTAAACCACACTCAATTTAAACGTCATAACAACGTGATAACTGGACTTCTTTGGATTTACAAAAAAACAAGGCTAGTATTTGCTTACTGTCGTGCGCAAACCCTCTTATCCGTGTGTTTATTTACGCACACCGAATCAATTCATCTGCGATACGGCCAACAGTCATGTACTGGATAAGCTCTCGTTTCCAAACATTTGGGTTTAATTATCATGGGGATATGATATCCAAACAATCTGGTTTCTTCCATTAATAACATGATTGCAGCATGGCAGCGCGAGCTCAGGCTGCAGCGTTTCTTAAATCTTTCATGGCTTTGGGACTTGTTTACTTACTATTATGGGCATTAGGAAAAACCCAATTTAGCGTAATGATAGAGTTTACGTTTTAAGTTGTAGGAGATCACTGCTAGGACGTGTCCCTGCACTGCCTGCAGGATCACATCCCAGAAACCAACATTACCCGTGTGACTTTTCCACAATAAAAGGATCCTCACTTTGTCGGGCCTTTTGTGATCCGGAGCCGTCAACATGAGGAAAAGGGAAACGCACCGAAGCTTTTGTGTGGCTGATAACTGAAGCACTGTGCATTGAGGAAACACAACCAGAGTGTTACTTCACAGATAAAGTACAGCAGAGCGTGATGTTCTATTTATATTCATTAACCATGATGCAAAGAGATGTTTTTCTCCTCCAGATTAGAGCTGAAGGCAGCAGTGTTCATTTTGGCTTGTGAAGTTGATTACGTATTTTAGTCCTTCAGTGAAAATATAATTTATTTTTGGTAACATTTTAATCATGTGAATATTTTCTGACTTAAGTCACTACAAACTAAAAGCGATATTTTTACCATTGATATTTAAGTGTCTTTTGTGGGTCAAAATGGGCATCTGTGTCTATTGGTTAGTATTTTGTGGAATATATATTACCAATAGTAAGAGCGTCAGAAAATATCAACTCGACGATCACAATATTTACTTTTTTGGGACTGTATTTTCAAAAATCTTCATTTCACTGAGGAGTTAAGCTGTCAGAGACCCAAATGCAGCGTCTTGCTCCTCTTCCTCCCCAGCCTTTTACCACCACTGCTCCAAACTCACCCTCCGCCACACCTTCAAGCCCCGTATGCCAGCCAATGAGATTCGAGTCTGCTCATTCTACCACACACCTGTTGTTAGCTTCTGATTTAGCTGCACTTTGTCTCTGCCAGACTTTTATTGACCTCTGGAAGGGATCTGGTTTTAGATTCTGTGATTGTGTGTGGGTCTTCTGGTTAGACAACAGAACTATTTTATCATCATTAATGAAAATAATACAGACCTAATTTAATAAATTTCACCTACTCTGTTTTAACTAATTTTAAAATATAAATGTTATCATGTGTTGATGCAGACCCTTTGAAAGTACAGTTCCATTTCTAAACAGTGGATATTGCTGCCAAAGTAACTGTGGGTCCACTGTTCTCATGCACCCACAGTACTCCCGATATTACTTGAACAGACCCTCAAATATTGGCTCACCATGTAGTAGGATTATTGTACATTTTATTTTATTCTTACAATAAATGATAGAACTACAAAGAAAATACACTATGCATTCTAGGGGTCATATGATTTCACGGTTAGGGATCATGGCTTAACTGGGAACGAGTGTCAGCTGGTTACAGCCGATCAGTCTCTGGTCTTACATGTGGGAATGTTACCGCAAAGTCAGAGCCCATCAGCACTGGTAAGTACAATTGGTTGGGGTTGGCAGAGGCACTAAGGGTTGTTCTAGTTAATAGTGGGTTAGTTTTATCCCTCAATGTTAACTGCAACAAGTAAAGCTTGCCTACATTACTGACATTACTTTAGTGTTTGCAGAATACCTGTATGATAACAAACTGAAAAGGACTCAAAATCCAGAGGTCAAGCTGAGACAAGGCGTATACTGTAAGGTGTAATATAATTAAATTTAAACATTTAACAGTGTTGTTGGAGCTGCTAGGCAGAACAAAGTGTGAGCACTAATTAGCAGGAGATTGAAGGAAAGACAGAGTGTGTTGCCAGGATGTGACCACAACAGGGAGATGAGTGGACCTGGAGAACAGGACATGGACGTTTGGAGAACTTTAAAGCAGCACTAAGTTGATTGATTGACAATAGTCCTACTGCAGCCACTGGTAGTGTAAATGCATGATGTGATGGTGAGTGGAGAGGGAAGCCGGGGTAAAACGAGGCAGCAGTCATGTGGTGATGGGCCGGACAGAACTGGTTAAAAACGTTTCTAGATGGAATGTAAAGGTCATACCAGTTTAGTATAGTGTGAGTCTTTGGTCCTCTACCTGCTCATTTTGGTTATTCCTGTGGTCATCTATGGTGCCTTTACATGGAGGATTGTGTGTTGACCTCCTGGTGTAATGCATCAGCTGCTTTAAGCCCAACAGCCCTGCAGTGTGCCCCGTTATCTCCCCCTGATAACACTCTCTGTTTGGGTTCCCTCAGGACACACTCCCATTCACTTAACACTCACATGTGTTGATGTTTCCTCTCTTTTTCCTTCAAGTCCAGTGCATTAGTGTGTCTGTGTGTGGCTCAGTGTAGTCTGTGTATTTGGGTAAGGATGAACATCACTTCACTGCTGTTTCAGTATAATTATTCCTGTAATGGAAACAATATGGTAATAATAAAGGGGTAATGGAGATAATTAGTGAAACTTTAGTGGATATTATGTCAACATGAGAAGTCTTAAACCACATTTTCCCAATCAGCAGATTTTTTTATTAGGAGAAAGGTGGCTGAAATTTCCAACAAAAACTATTTATTTTAACCTTATTGGTATTGGGAGTGCATTGAAAAAAAGAGAGAATGAAATGAAAAAATCCAAATATTATGAATATAAATCCCTACTTTTACAAGAAAAACAAGTGATATTATGAGAATGAAGTCTGTCATATTAGCAGAACAATAACGTCATAAATTTTGTGCTTGTATTAAAGCAGAAATATCAGTGTATTTTTGCTTTCTTCACCATTTATCATGTTAGGACATATCAAAATGAATATGCAATAAAAATGCTGTCAGTCCTCAAGCGAGACTTGCAGTCGGTGCTGATAACAAAGCTAGCAGTCCTCATCTGAACCGAATGATATTCTGGAACGGTTTGATGTTCGGTCCAGGACTGGGCTGAAGAACCTGACAGGTTCTTACGCATCTCAGATCTATTTCTTCAAAACAGATGTGTTCAGTTTGTACGTTTCATATGTTTTGCATCAAACATTTCTACAGCATCATTCTGTGTTCACGTTACATGTATGTGTGCTGACTTTTAAACCAGACAGAAATCCAAAGAGAGAACTGCCAATTGAGAGAAGCTCAACATGGACTGCATGTAGCTGAAAACTAGATGTTGTGCCTCTACGTGGTGACAAACGTTATTTCTAACAAGATGTTGGGGTAATTTTAATCAAATGTGACGACACGTGTAAGTAAGACAAGATCTGATCTTTTTCTAATGGTAACCATGTGGTTGTTTGTCTACCCGTGTGATTCTGGGATGTATTAGTGACTTGACCTGGATGTGCTCGACCTCCATCCAGCCCACTTATAATCAGGATTAGCAGTCGCAAAAACTAAATGAATTAATGAATGAAGAGCTCCAATTAAATATGTTCATGACAGGATGGATTGGCTTGTAGATCTGAAATTTTTATGTGTATCTGCGTTTAGTTAGTCAAGCTAATGTTAAGTCGGGCTTTGGTGAGATTCGTTCTGTTTATCTCACCTCTCATTGACGGTTCTTGCTGATTAATGTTATCCAGACTGGCTCCATGTTGCTGGTTTGTTCTTGAATTAGTCTTTCCCACATGCATCCACTTAAAGTTCACGCAAACTGAATTGGCACATGTATCCTACGTCGTTTGGGCTGCTAAAAACCAGCATATGGTTTTCCTATGATGTCTAATTACATTGTATGACACGAATAATTGCAACAATAAGTAATGTGTTTAAATTAAGTTGGTCCAGATGTACAACATGTGTTTGGATCCTTTTGTTACCCTGCATTATGAGAGAGCTGCTGTCAGGTTTGTTCACATCTCATGGAACTTCCAGACGGTGAGACTGTTTGCATGTGCTAACAGGCACTTCTCTCCTCTGCCTTACATACATGTAAATTGTTACATGTACAGCAGACAGTTCTTAGACTGGAGTCACACAGTAGCATTATTATGTAACCATCAGCTGGTTAATAGAGATGACATGTGTAGATCTCCTGCTCAGTCATGTTTGCTTCACGGGTTCTATAGCGTGTAGAAACCACCTGATCATTCAGGTGAGAACATCAAGAAGATCAGTGGAGCTGTAAGTCATAGAAACAAGAATGCATGTACAGAATTCATTTGAGCACCAGAAATAGTGCATCCCTGGGATGCGCTTCATGAAAAGTTTGTGATCCCAACATGACGGTTATGAATCCCAAAAGTAATAACAGAATAAACAGTAGAAGCGTACGTAAGGACATTACAAAAGTACAAAATGAAACTAAACAAACTGTTAATCTCAATGATTTTATTAATAATCATATCATAACTGTTTGATGTAAAATTATATATTAGTTTTATCAAAATGTTTTACAAAAAAGTTTTACAAATAAAGATGTAATACAGCTTTATTCCACTTTTGCTTTTCACTCAATAGTTTTCTTTCCTTTTAATTCATATATTCTCCTGTGGACACTGCACCAAGCTGACAGAGCCTTCTCCACACACATTTATGTAATATCTGTAGTAATATCTGTAGTAATATCTGTAGTAATGTCTGTAGTAATGTCTGTAGTAATATCTGTAGTAATATCTGTCTCTTTTTCTTCAAACTTTAGATTGTTTTTTATGCAAGAAAGCACTCACTGTCACTTGGTTTTTCTCCAACTTTTCCATCTATTTCAGAAGCATGGTGATGATCGATCAATCAGTCAATCACCCTTTGTTTGTATAGTGCTTATTTGTATACTGTCTTGTTGCCGTTTGGTAGATTTTAATGAGACAGAATCACGCAGGTGAGTCTTGTAATGAGAAACTCGCGAGATCAAAACATAATTGCGATTTCCAGGTTTGATATTTAATTGGAGAAATGTATAAATTGTGAATATTTTTGTTGAATGGATCCATTTAAAACTTGCATCTCAGGGACGTACGCTGTCTGACTATTGTGCATCCCTGCCAAAAAATGTGCGTCAAAGGACGCAAGGATGCACGCAAAGGAGAACCCTGCATGTAGGGAATGAGAATCTAAGAGACAGACACAGGTTTGTCTTCAGTATTAGACCAAAGCTTTTCCAGATATCTCTGCTATTGTTTCCTGTTGTTGCTATGTCAATGCATGTAAATGCGTGAGGTTACACCCCAAGATCAGTCGTAGCCTTCAGGTGCCTAATATGGGCTCCAGACTTCAGGTGAAGTGGTCAGATTTTGATGTTCCGTAAAAATGGCTGGAATGAAGCATCAAAAAGCTCCAGAGACAAAGTCAAAGACATATCTGGTAAGCTAAGCAACACCTTCCCAATCTTTAATAAGTTTATTCTGCCGCTGTGCGCAAAATGGTTTTAAGATGTCATAAGGAATTCTTACGGCAGAATCTGTCTAATACCTTGGTGAGTTTATGACATGGCTTAAAGGGATTGAGTTCATGAGACGTAATCCATGTTCAGACCAAGATGCCTTCTAGGCTCTTAGCCTTTTGTTGCACGCTTAGCCTTCCCTGACCTTCACACTCGTACCTGTGTGAAGGATCCGTTGCTAGGTCGCGTGGACTTCAAAGACTCGGACAGATCCGTGAAGTAAACTTGTTTCAAATACACACAGTGGATGGGATTGTCTTAATTAATCAACTTAACCAAGAACAGACTGTTTGTCCAAAGACTTCATGAGTTTATGAAAAAAATGCAGTCATTGGCCATCGCAGTCTAGTGAATATAAACCAGACCAATTGAAAAGAAGCCCAAGCAGCTGGTGAGTGGGGAGAAGAAAATGGTTTTTGGCAACGTGCGGTTAATATTCTTCAGAAAATTATTCAATATTTGCAATTTTTAAAGCACAAGTGAACTTTGGAAGGTTGGTAGTAAATCCTATAAATGGTCTTCTCGTGACAACAAACTAAGCAACAACCTTTAAGTTAATACATGATATGAAGTGTCAGGAAAAACAGAAGGCAATGATTGAAAACACTTTTTAATCTAATTGTAATTGAATACAATTATTATATAGGAATTCATATAATGTTCAAACTGAAACCATACTGCTCCTGATGAGTATAGATGCACTGACACACCCTTTATGTCTGATTACTCTGGTCTTGCTCTAGCCATTCGCCACGTCGCCATAGGCGAAGTAAACTCCAGATTTGCTACAGGGTTTTTAGCCTGTGTAGCCACAGTGGCGTTCTTATTTTTAGGAAAAAAAGGCTAAAACTTACAACTTTTTTGGACTCGCGAAAATCCCCGAGCGATAACAAACTCTTTCTCTCGCTAGCGAGAGAAAAAGCCGACGGAAACAGCCGAAGTGACCCGAACGCTCCAGGTCATTAAATATGCACTCGGGTCATGACCTCCTCTCGTCCAATGAAAAACAAAAATATTCTATTTTTACAAGCTGAACCCGCGAATTGGTGTACGACAAGGAGAGGACGATCGATCGAAAGAAATGAAGAATCCAGTGTTATGTGGTAGAGTTTGTGTTAAAATTCTAATTGAACAACAGATGGTGAATGCTGGGGGGGGGGGAGTGGTGACAGACCGATCAGAAGGTCAATAAAATATTATCAATACTTTTGTTGTAGTCTTAGACTTTTGATCCCTCTGACCAGCAGGAATAACGCATGTAAATGCATGTAAATGTGTTTTCACCTCGCTTGATATTTTTCATTTTTAAATTGAAATGAAAAATCATGTTATTGAATTTAAAAACTAAACTAAACTATGACATACCAATGGTGTTGTCTAAGTCAAAGTTAAATGTCTCCTAGTCTCAGTAAACTACCAGTAAACACTGAGTAATATGTAGTCTGACTGTATCTTCAGAGTGAATGAAGTTTTCAATGGTTGAATCTCACATTCATTCCTGCATAAAGTAGGACAGAAATAAAGAGAGTTCAGCTTCAGCTGTTGGCTTTAGTGGCTTTTTGGAGGGAAACTGAACACAAGATTTTACCCTCAGAATGCAGGAAAACAACCCCATTTTCTAAAAAAAATTTCGGTGGGGGGGGGGGCAGACCCCCCCCCGTGATGAGCGTTGGTCGTCCGCACCCTTCACCACTGTCTTGGACAGAGTGTGGCTTTTTGTGGCTTACTCAACTCCTTCACCCTGAGCCACAGTGGCTAGTCACACTGGCTCCTGGTGTAAGACCGCTGACTCTTTTATTTCATCACGTTTCTCACAATAGTTAACATCAAATAGCAAAACATCCAGAGTTCAGGGGTCAAAAAACTGTTAATGCTTCTGGGCAGAAACCTAACCCGGTAAAGATTGGTTCCTACCCAACGCATCATTTAGTTCCTACAGGAGGCCGGCCCTGTCGATAAATTTAAAACGTGAAGGTTGTGACAGAGTTTTCCTACAGGTAGTCTAGTCTATCGCCTACATTGCTGCTCTAACTTTCAACCGGACCTGATTGTCTTCAGTCTCCTTGTTGGTGAGCGTCTCCATGAACAGAAATGCATTGTGGGTTCGTTTCTTGCTCGGACGTTCACAGAGATGTGGAGAAAAGGAGAAACGCTGCAGATGAACCAAAAGACCACAGGAAGTGACATCAGAGCAAACTGCTCACTGGGTCTGACATCTGCTGAGTCACTTTAACATGACACGTGGAATCTGAATCTATGGGGTGTTCATGTTAGGTTTTACTGACTGTTTACTGCCTGTCTCTTCAACATAGCGTCTTTATTCTTACACACACAGACTGACACTGATAAGGTGTCAAAGAGAAGAAAATAACAAAACAGAAGCCGCAGATGACGTCAGGTGTAGACAGGATATCTCTTCTTAACCAAACAGCGTTTCCCTCCTCACGCCAGGTCCACTGCCCCTCAGGTGGTGAAGAATTAGAGGCCAGCTGAACAGTGACTAAAAGCATATTTGGCATAATGAATAAATGGCTTTGACCTGGTATTTTGCATCTTAAAAGTAGATCAACATGACGATATTTGCTTTTCAGTGTAATGCACTACTTGTAAGTGTTTAAATTTGCCGTCAAATGAGCGTGCCAACCATCTGGTCACAGTTACACGGACGACATTGATGACTATCACATATGCTGCAAGTATAAGCACTGTTTACGGTGGGATGTAGTGTTTATAGAACAGGTTTTAATTGGATATGAGTGGAGTTTAGAGAGTGATGTCACTGTTACGATTTAGGATTTCCATGTAAAGACAATAACACACTGTTGTTTTCTATAACTTTTGTTATTTTTCAGAACTCTGATTGGAGTTGAGGTGAAATCATGATTTCACTCATCAGACAAATGTGGTGACTCAGTATTTGTGTCACCTCCTGTGACTCTGGTAATTACACTTCACCCGTTCGTATTTGCAAACAGAGGTTACTTAAAGTACATGCATATGTTTGGTGAAGACGCTTGGTACACACATGTATACATACACACCCAACCGCATACAGTATTTGTATGTGTTTGCGTCCACGCACGCACACATGCTAACTAAATATCTGCATCATCCCACACCAAACAGCTTGCATTCCCCACAAATGACCTGCTCAGAGTCAACAAACATTTATGTGTCGCGGTTGTGTTTGTTTGGTGGATACCCAGGCCTGACATAAACAAGCTATTGGCTAAATGAAAAGTCATATCTGGACATGTTGAGAGGATTTTCTCCTTGTGGTTGTGTTTAGCCACAGTTTAGAGCATCAACATGACTGTGGTTTGGCTGCTGGCCACTGGAAGATCCACATAATTAACTAAATGTTGCCCAGTAATGAATTGCAATGAACGCCGCCTCTGCTAGCCTTTATGGAGGTCCTTAGATTCATGGTGGATCAAAGTTATTGATTGGAAAAGATGTCAATAATTTGTTTGGATTTGTTTTTAGTTCTTCATCTCTCTGCACGTGGGAATGAAACAATTTCCTCTGTTATAATATTCAAAATAAGTCATGGAGTTCAGGAAATAACTAAACAAAAATCTAACTAATAAACGCAAGATTCCTAAATTTTAAGATGTTTTCAAAAATAGAGCTTAATAATGCTGCACAATCAAAATGTTGTTTTTATGTTTTTACTTTTTTTTAATCCTGTTTCTTACTGCACCTTAGACACATCATCATCACCGACGGCAGCATGTTTTTGTGCATTCATTCAGATGCTCAGTTGTAAGACGTGGATGTAAGAAGTAAAAAGAAGTCACTTTATTGTTCTTACAAATCAATAAATTAATCTGTGTCTATTCACAACTTTGCGTCGACGTGATCATTCCTGACAGTGTGAGCGCCGGCGTGTGACCGTGTGTGAGCACGGTCACACGATTGTGAATCAGCTCACAGACAGATAGTGTGACTTATTGGATCACCCCAGGCTGTCCCAACAGAATTAAAAGTATTCCAGGTTTGGCAGGCCGTTCGTCATGGAAACCCAAGAAACTTAAAGACACCTTTTTCTCAGACGTGGACAAAAGCAAAAGGAGACTTCATGTTGGATTTACTGTATGCTACATTCAAGACACTGGTGAATTCTTGAATCCCACAAGTGTTCACGTGATATCTTGAACGATAGCATGAAGGGTAAATGTGGCCAACTGGACTTTGATCCAACTTTATTTTTCCTTCTCATTTTTCAGTTCAAACTGTTAAAGATTCTTGCAGTGCAGATGTCATTCAGATTTTTCTGTAGAGTGTCTTCACACACACACACACACACACACACACACACACACACACACACACACACACACACACACACACACACACGCTGATGAAGGGAGAGCTGTGTAACTTATTCTCGGTACGTGTCAGGACAGCGGAGCTCCGTGCTGACGGGACGCGTGGCTCCCAGACGATTTGTGGCACAGGAGGTTCTCCTCTCGCTTTATGCACGCCAGTGTGGAATGGATCTGGTTTTTGCTTGTGTGTGTGTGTGTGTGTGTGTGTGTGCGTGCTTGATTTTTCTATGCCTTCATCATTTATCCTGTGACACATACCTTTAGAAAGTTGTCACTGGTTTGTATTATTCTGCTGTGAATACGCAGCGGAGCAGCTTCGTGGAAATTCTGAAGAATCGTAAATGAATGTCATTAATCCCATCATTAATCCCATCTTTAATCCCATCATTAATCCCACCTGTTCCCGACTCGACCGTGATGCACAGCACATATTTTATATTATTTAAAATGTGCGCTGTTCGTTGTCATTTGCGAGACTTGATTCAATGTGACTGAACTCAGAATGAATGATGGATTCACCCGTTAGCCGCGTCGCGTCGCTCCTCTTTAGTCTGAGGCTTGAACACCGCTCGGCCCTCTGGGTGCTCGCCACACGGATTAACGGCTGTTTTGGCAACACGTGAGCTCATGGGTAATTGGCTGAGGAGATGTTTCCTGTTGAATGCTACCTGGATCTTTTTGTGGCCGCCTTCACTCTTGGTCGCCTCCTCTGCCACTAAGACGGGTAATTGAGCAGCGTTTTAATGACACCGGCGGCGACCCGTGAGGAGGAAGGTCGAAGTTCCCTCATTGGACAGAATGACAGCGAATGCTGTGATCAGTTCCTCTGGTTAAAAGTAAATGATCATCTTAAAGGATGACGTCTGGTCCAGAGATGGTCATGAAAGTTTCACCTTTTTTTAATCTGCCCTGTAGCCAACATCCTTGACACAATACGTCCATCTAATCTCATTTTAGAGCATTGTAATTCAGTGAATGGAGTGAGTTCAGATTATCTTTACAGGATTAAAGTGAATCGAACACTTTTTCATGTCGAGATCACAGGTGTTCCACTTACTGCTGTGTTCTGAGTGTGAACACTTGTGATGCTGGATTCCTGCAGCTGGATCTCAGAAGAGCTGAGCTGCGCTCCACCTGCGTTTCCTTCTGTTCCAAATCCTACAAAGGAGTTTTAAGCTGCTGCAGACATGGTTGACGTGTTTTCCAAGAGGCTTCTTCAGTGAAAAGCCTCTTGGATCAGAGACAGGACTTCTTCAGGTCTCCTCTGAGACGGATCAGGAAGGCTGGCTCTGTGATTGGCTGCAGACGGGACAGGATGGAGGCTGTGGTGGAGAGGACGAACTTATCCATCAGCGATCAGCCTCTCCACCACACTGGACAGTTTCAGACAATAACTCCTGTATATTCCACATTTCACACTTATTCGTAACTTCTCTCTGTATATGTTACTCTATACTTCTTGTAAACAGTATTTTCCATGCTATAAGGCCCACTGGATTATAAGGCGCACTGTCGGTTTTTGAGGTGTTTTAGGTGCGCCTTATAGTGCGGAAAATACTGTATTTGTAATGCTTATACTACAGTATATCTCCTATTTATTATAAACCTATTCCTCTTAACTCTTTTTATCCCCAATTTCTATTCCTCTTCCCAGTCTTTATCCTTGTTCTCACCTCTTTGTTTGTGGTGAATGCTGCTGCAGCATGTGAATTTCCCAGTTTGGGGTCATTAAAGTATATCCGTCCGTCCGTCCATCCGTCCGACTGTCTGTCTATCCATCTTGAATCTTCAGACATCTTCCTAGGGTGACATTTTTATCTATTAACTAAACTTTGCACATAAAACATAGTTCATGCAGAATGTATTCATGAGGACTGAATAACTCACTGCACTAGAAGAGGATTAAATAACGGCACCAATGGAACACACATCAGCATTTTGGAGCTTTTCCTCAGATATCTGCTGGTCAACCAACCAGTTTAACCCTGTGCCACTGTAATGGGAGACTTGTGATGTTTGGGTTTGTGATGAGCCTTAATAATGTGACGGGGGGAGTTCTCTCAGCTTTAAGCTGCGGCTACATAGATCAAAATAACAGGGCTGAGAAAGACCAAAGTGAAAATGTCAATAATGGGCACTGGTGTGGACCAGTGGACCTGGATGAGGCTGTGGATTCTTCCACTGGGTTGTTACTGGTCTTGTTTGTGTCCTGCAGCAGATGTGAGGCTGAATCCCTCACTTGAGGGGAAATGGATGTGAGAGTCTTTAGCTTTTTGTGATTATTGATAATAAAGATGAGAAATCATTTCCCCTTCACTCTAAAGCTACACGCAATGCTGTCCGTACTCACTGCTAACAGAATTTATAGGTTTTTGGTGTTGTTGTTGGCCGTTCCTTGTAACCAAACACTTGATGCTGTCATTAGAGGAGCTGGGAGAAACGGCATGACTTCATATCGGCGTCATTTCCTTGAAAAGGTTTTGTAGTGCTCTTATCACATGGGAAAGAATTATGTTTACAGGGGCTATTAAACCACGCAGGCTCGCCTTGTTTCTTCAGTGACTCAGAAACTTAATGAACTATGCACCATAAAACAAAGGTTATTATCTCTGCACTCAATTTGACTGATTTGATATGAAAGAAGAAATAAGAATCAGACCTTAATTTGTCTCATTCATATTGGTTTACTGAAAGAATCATGTTCCATGCAGGAACACACGAGAGAGTGTGTTGCTCTTGTGTTTTTTGGGGTTTGTTTGTGCGAGACAGTGAAATCAGATGGCCCACAAAACCTCACGCAGCCGTGTTCGTGCCTCTGTTTCTGCTTCCTCAATGTCTGATATCAAACACACGGCGGACGTCCGTCTGTAACAAACTCAGGCTTTTGGCTCCGAGGTGTAAAAAGTAAAGTCTTCTTCAAACCGGTGGAATGTGGCCATTTTCCCGTCATGCCCTCTCTCCCGGATCCCGCTGGGACTGGCAGAGCTGTTGGCACTCTGTGGGATCCACATGAGCTGTGTGAACATTCTTGTCGTGTTATTCTCATGTGTTTATTGGCTGCTTTGCTTACATGCGTGTCTATGTGGCCGTTTGCTGCCAGAGAGAGGAGAACGTGTCCAAGCAGAGTCATCAGCAGGGGTCGCTTCGGCTCCCAGGGGTCAACGTCTGCTCTTTTGATGGGGGCAGATGTTCAGACCCCACCCCAACATGTGTGATGAGCCGAGGTGCTGATGCTGGACACACACAATGCAGCATGTCAGTGTGTGTGTGTGTGTGTGTGTGTGTGTGTGTGTGTGTGTGTGTGTGCGCATTTATAATCAATCAATCAATCAAACTTTATTTATGAAGCGCTTTTCATACAAAGTGAGTAGCCCAGAGTGCTTTACATAAAAACAATACAAAACAGTTTACACAAGAAATATCCCCCCTCATCCCCAACACACACACACACACACACACACACACACACACACACACACACACACACACACACACACACACACACACACATTTAAATTTAAAAACACTGAGAAGGTCAAAACATGGAGGAAGCGCTGTCCTACACTCATCTCAAATCAAACAACTTGATCACCAGAGATTCCATCCCATAGTAAGCAGTCAGCTTCACGTTCGTTCCCTCGTGAAACAGAGTGAGAGAAAAAGGCCCTGACACTCATAACGTGATGATTTTACGGCCGGTCTGCAGGGATTTAAACATTACAGCCCTACATGAAAATTGACTACTGCTATGTACATTTTTCCACCCCATAAAATGTTCCCTCCCAACATACCGCGGTGCGTATCCATCTGAGGAGCCGTGTCAGACTCCACATGCCTTACCTGTTCCATGGTGTGCCTTTTGTCTGGACCACAGAGAGTTCACGGTTATGACATTTATTACAGGATGTCACGGAGGAGCTCGTAGGGCCTTTTCGCTGCGGAGCCTCGGCGATGCGCGGGTTGTTTCCAGACAGCCTCGTGTGTCGGGAGACCTGCAACGCAAAACTAGTGTCACTCAAACATCCCTCTGGTTTCTGCACTCATAGTTGTTTTTATAAATTCCAGCAAAGATGCCTTGCTGATAAGTGGGACGTATAACACGCACAGGCAACCTAAACGACCACCCACTATAACTTCATCTCACCCAACATTTATGTTGTGAGTGCAGAGGGACCATCATTGTTTCATGACCTCAGGAAAGTTAATGCCTTTTACCAATGATGGATTCCTCCTCTTTTACAACTTCCTCTGTGTCAAAGGTGACCACAGAGGTCACGCTCTTCTTCCCCAAGCGTCCCGCTGAGCCACGGTTAGATGGTGAGAGATTCCTTCAAATAAAACTTTATGAAAAATGGCCAGAGCTTGTGATGAGATCACAGCTATCTCCCAACTTTCCAGGGGATTATCATCTGACAACGTGTCTGCTTCCTTTAATTCCTCAGCTCGGGGTGAATCGCTTGACCTGTGGTGAAGGGGAGGTTTTCTGCTGTCAGGGATGCCCGCGCACATGACATGTTTAAGCCAACGTGGTCCGAGGGAATGATGGGAGAACGAGTGGAAAGTATCACAGCAATGATTCTTTAACCATTTTTTTTTTAACTTGGTTGAAATATATCGATATACATCCATATATGGAGGCTTCAACTGAATCTTTCTCTCACACATGTAATTTTGTCCATACGGTAGGTTCATTCCATTGATAGATCCAATTCATTGTTACTCAGAGAAAAGCCCCAATATTTAGACTTTTTTGGGGAATTACTAAACTAGGTAGGAAGTGTTTTCTGAAGGTGAATCAATTGGGATTAGGGGCTTAACTTTTTTTTTTTTTATATTTTATATTCTTGATTAATCCCTGTAAGGAAATTAGTGGCACACTTCCAGACCTGTAAAAGCCTGTTGAGGAAAATTAGTGCATATTAAGCTACTTTTTTTTTAATATTATGCAATGGCCTTCACTTCCAGTGCAATCTGAGGTGAATTCCAGGTTCAAGTCTGAAGACGGTGACCCATGAATTACTTTAAAAACAAGACAAGATACCCGAGTCATAAACAGGCAGCGTAATGAAGTTCAGATGCTTGTTGCGCCGCCGCTGTGCTGAGATGGGAGTCTGAGCGTAGAACAAAGTGTTTCAGTTTGACGCTTGTAAATTCTGTTGAAAGAAAAAGTCATGCAGAAGTTCAGAGTAGCCGGAGCGAGGAGATAAATCGCTGCACTGGCAGGTGATCCTCCAACAGCTCCATCCTCCAGTCAGCACGCAGCCCACGTGTTCCTGTTGTGTTTTTGATGCTGGGTGTCAGATGGCAAGATAAGATCTGATTCCAGGCAGGATAACTGAGATCAGCAAGACTTGAAATCTGTGGTTCTGGGTGCTTTTGGCCCTGGAGTCACAGAATCAGCAAAATGCATTGAAAAAAAAGAAAGAATACAGGTATTTAAATTAAAAAAAGTGATGCTTATGCATTGCAGTTTTGTTCGTTTTAGTTTGACTTGTCACGCTAAGATGCTAAAAGACTCCCTCGTGTGTCTGGGTGTCGCTGAGCGCTGTGGGGGGGGGGGCACATGGCTGCTCCTGCACTGCTATTTTCATACCTGTGTTTGAAGGCTTCCTAGTTTACTGGGCCCAATAGTCTCAATTGTAACATTATAGACTTAAGAGAGTCGGTTTACAGGCCCTAAAAACATGTTGTGCTCCACAATAAGAGGTCAGCGTGTAACCGACGCCGCTACCCGCCTGCCAAAGCGGTTTCACTTGTATTTTTCTAGAAATATACCCTGGGAATCCTTCCAGCTTGTGTTTTTGATTACTTTAAGCCAAAATAGCTGAAAGCAGCACAGTATCTGAGTTTCTGTCTGCTGACCCCAGATCAGTCGCCCCACCTCTGACCTCTGGTCTTGACCTGCACCCTAAAGTTCCCCCCAGAAAGCACTAGATTAAAGGGGATTCCCTCCATCAGCGACCTTCTGTTTCTATTTTGAGGATTATCTCTGTTCAATTCCTCAACTTTCCCTTTAACACTGACAGCCTCTGAAGTCCAGATAATGCAGCTGGGGGGGGGGGTGTCATAAAATGGACTATTTGGCACAAAGTCTGTCAATTCCCTCTGAGAGTTTTATTCTTCTTCTGCATCTCGGCTGATCTCGGAGCATCAGTGGGTGAGACGCTGCCCACCCACAGAGACCTTTTTTTTTCTTTGTGGGGAGGTGTTGTCTTCTCTCTGGATCTCTGAACAGCCCCCCCCCCCCATGTAAACAGCCTCCCTGCAGCAGGAGGAAGCAGACGCAGCAAACTGCATCACTTCCAGCCGACAAAAGACGTTGACTTCTGCAGAAGGCAGCATTCAGACGCAGAGCGCTGCCTCTGCTTTGTCACGCTGGACAAACACAACTGAGTTATTGGGAGGATTAGGAGGTTTTTTCTAGAGTGGAAAAAGTGAGATGTGGCCAAGACGAAGTCATCAGAAGTCCCTAAAATAGAGCGCAGTCTGAGAATGAAGCAGAGAAAGGTGAACGGTGCTGCTTTGGTGTGTTTCAGTTAAGTTCAGTTTCATTCTGCTTCATCCCCCCCACCCCAAAAAAAAAACAACTTGATTCATTTCGGTGGAATTTCGGATATGGTCTGTTTGGGTTTCCAGAGATGCTGCAGCTTTTGTAAGTTGTGAAGCGTCATAAATACACTTTTGTGTGGTGTTGAATGTAAATGTTTGCTTGGTGTGTGTGTGTGTGTGTGTGTGTGTGTGTGTCTGTGTGTGTGTGTGTGTGTGTATGTGTGTGTATGTGTGTGTGTGTGTGTGTCTGTGTGTGTGTGTGTGTGTGTGTGTGTGTGTGTGTGTGTGTTTAGTCTGGTGATAATAGCGAGCGTGCCCTTTTGCTGTAACGCCATTCGCTTACTGGTCTCACACGTGATGGCGGGCCGAACCGGCGTGGCACACACGTAAACACACACACGTAAACACACACACACACACACACACACACACACAGTGAGACGTGGCCTCTATTTTGCTGATGTGTTTATTATTTGCTGAAGATAGATGATCATATGCATTAGTGATGCAAATAGAGAATCTGTGTGGTTCCCATGACAGGGTCACAGCGGCGTGGTGGGCGGCTCCTGCCAACCCCCCTTTATTTTATTTTTGACCAGAGGCTCATGGGAAAGCTATTTCGAGACGTTTCCCCCGTCGGGCCCACGAAGCAGCGTTGGGGTCGGTTAGCAGGTGCAGCGAGGCAGGAGCGGTTGTTCTGACCCGGCGGGTTAATGCGTACAGTATCAGGGTGTGATGGACACGGGTGGGGTCATTTGCTTTTCGCCGTGATTTATCACACGTCCAGTCCGCTTTAAAGAAGCCACATTTATCAGCGATCAGTTAACTGGAGCCGGATGCTTATCAGTGTTCAATAAATAAATGTGATAACTGTTCATAAAGCTCGTTCAGTTTGACCTTTGACCTTCTGGAAACATGTTGCAGGAATCCATGGATGTAAAAATGGCTTATTTACAATGATAAATGTTTAACCTGGCAGACATTATTAACTACCTTCTACTAATGTCATCCATTACAAATCTGTAACTATCCAAACAAACGTGTTTTTGTGACTGTTTCTGTCCTCTTTTCAGTGATTTCTAAATAACAGTTAATATATTTTATAAACTTCACCTCATAATATTCATGAATGGTGTTTTTCCTTCTTTAAGAGTACATCACTATTATTCACGGTGCCATAAATCACACTCATGTACATGTACCATGCACACATAATGTACCTGCTCACATTCCACTGTACTCCTACTGACTGACTGCCTGCGTGCTGACCTGACTGCTGATCCAACACGTCTACAACACGTCAATGCAGGCAGCGACTGCAGCCCACAGCCCAGTACTGACAACCCTGGATTAGGTGGGACTCATTACCATGGTAACCACAGCTTAACAGTGTCTGTCGCGGAGACTGTAAATAAGTCATATCGGTGTATACAACCAATATCCATCACTTTTAGTTAAATGTACTGGTGTACTGGTTCTTTGTGAATGACTGTTATTTGAAGGACTGGTTCGCCTCAGAAAACTGATAAAATGCTGATTTACATGGAGATCCATGTCAAAGAGAGACTGAACAATGAATTGACATCCCATATTGTTGGGACATCAAAACAATTGAAAACTGTCTAGAAACCCGTGAGGCTGATTTAAACACTTGGCGTCACCCCTCCGTTTAGCATAGTTTTGTGGGTCCCTTTCATGTAATGATGGAAATCTGCTGCCAAACCGCTGAATTATCTGACTTGTATTTATTTTCCAACATTTAAATGTCTGTGATAATTGTCTGAACCGCTGGTGACGCGGTGAGTGATCCATGATTTCAGCCACTACCCCTCATAACGTTTAGAGGGGCCACACATGAGGGACAATCTCTCTTCTTCCAGAAACAACAGCATCTGTGGAACTCTCCTGAAAGATTCACCCACATATATATTAGTGAAGCCTTTGAGCTTTCATCAAATAGTGTGTGCATGGGATGTCCTTTCCTTTCCAGATTTCTCTACTAACAGATAAGAATCTTAGCATGAAAACATCTGATGTGGTTTTGACTTTCTATGTTTCACCATGAAGAAGGAAGACTCTGTCATTTGAGTGTATATTTTCTAATCCATCCAAGGTTAAAGAATTTGAATAGCATCCTGGCCTTACTTTGTTCTGAACATATACAGTACAGTGATCCCTCGTTCCTCGTGGTTAATGTGTTCCAGGAACCACATGCAATTAATGAATTCCGCAATAGAGTGACAAACTATCTTATTATTTACGATAATTTAAACGTTTATGAACCCTCCCCGTACTGATATTAAACCACCTTCTATCTGTATTACTTTTTCCCACACTCTGATAGACACTAAGGTGAAGTTGATGCACGAATGCGCGAGGGCGCACTGTATATTAAATTATGTCATCAGAGTCATAGATAGATAGATATATACTTTATTAATCCCGGAGGAAATTGTACTTGGGTGAAATTTATATTATACATTTATAATTTATTTTATTTTGTAATATAACAATAATTTATTTCTACATTTACAAATATTTACTGTATATATTATACATTTATATACATTTATACAATCACATGAAGTGACACCTTAATATAAAATGTGCAAGAGTTTCTCCTGGAAATGGATGACTGTTAATCATTTCATTAATTTATTGTTCCTTTTCTATTTGCATTAAAGTGTGCTCATTCTCTTTGGCTGAATTTAGAACTGAAACACAGAATTGCAGAAAAAAAATGTAGTAAAAGGTCAAACATAATTAAAGACCAAGGACTTGTTGCTTGTCAAAAAGCAGGACTGTGTGTGTGATGGTGACACAGACGTGAGGGTGGGCCTGTCTGACTGAAGGAATGAATGAGATTGGACGGAGGGAGAGAGTCCTGTCTTTGGGAGCAGGACGACCCATGTGACTCCGCCTGCCCCTCTTTGTGTTTCCCACACAGTCTGACATGACCGGAGCTAAATCCACACCATCACATTCACAAGGGCTCCGTTTGAAACTTCCCCCTGCTTATGATGCATAGCTCCAGGACGGTTTGTGGTGCTGCCAGCTGCAGAGGGCATCGCCAGTGCACTTCTTTTTCTTCAAGACTGCTCCAAATATACCCGTCACCCTCCTCTTACTCACATGAAGACAGCATGTCCAGGCTGGTATATCCATGATGGAGACATTTATCACTACATATATTTTTTGAGGTCACGGACATGCTTTTCATCATGTGGTTCATGCTGACTGCCCTTCTACTTGTCTCCAGCTTGTGGTTTCTATGCATCATAGACTGTGGGAAATATCAGATAACATTGTCCCATTATGAAAAATTACTACAAGTAATAGACTAGAATGTAGATGCTGTTACCATGGGAGCTTCATTTAAATACATGAACCCTTTTGGGTTTACTCATTGAAAGACTGAAACTTAAAAATTCAACCTGACTGTTACTAGAAGACATATCTGTTGTAACATTTCGTAACATCAGTGTCATATAGAAAATATTCTTACCAAAAATAGCCAATATGGGGTTAAGCAATCGTTTTTTGTTTTTTTTTAATATATATATTGTAGTGGTACTATATCTGTATCATTGAAATTTTCTTTTTGTGGGGACAGCGTCAAAGTAAAAATCATGATGGTGAAGAAAAAAACTGGACGATGTTGCTGACTGCAACTCAATCAAAATGTCTTTGCTACCTACATATAAAAATAGCCAATATGAATCAGTCCTAGACAGAAAACATTACCGCCGATCCAAAGGTAGTAACAGATTTAAATATTAACCTCTACTAACGGAGAAAATCCAAAGTTCACTCTCTCTGTGTGAAGATTTACCCTTTAAGTACAAAGCTGTGAGTGAAAATGATCGGGAACGGCTGTTTCTAATCTAATTTTGCTCAAATGTGATTTACTGCACTGCTGCAGTATGAAGGTAAAAAAAAGAGAAAAGAATCCATTTCTGTTAGCAAAATATCTGTCTCTAGAAGATCAATGATGTAATTGCAGCATGATGCTAATGCAGGGAAAAATTGACCTTTTTGGTGAAGATGTCTCACAATGGTGAATGACACTACTGCTGTGGACCAGTGTCCAATGGAGAATTCAACTGGACTGTCTGCATCTTTATAAGTTATTTTTAAGCACTGTTAAGAAACAAAAGGTGTTAATCTACACTGAGATACGTTCATACTTTGTGTTTACTGTTGTTTACTTGCGTGGTTGCCGAGCACGTGCTATTATGACATGACTTAACTATGTGAACAATGACTCTGATGTCAACATGTTAACTTTCATTGACCTCATGCCAAGCCGACATGCCAGTTTGGCCCGATGGCGTCCCTCAGGTCCTCAGCTCCCCCAGGGCCTCTCGAGAACATGGACCCCGCTAGTTTCCCATCTTCGGCGCCACAATCAGATAAAAAAAATAAAAACATGTTGGAGAGTCCATCACTTAATGTTACTCCTCCATCAACCACCACTACAGCTGAGCAGGCTTGTGGTTGGTGTATCAGAGTTTACAGGGGCTTTCCCCGTGGTCTGGATGGCTATTTCCATTCTTTCATTCTCCACCCCCACACCAACAACCCCATGGGGCTTTTATTTGGCCTGTTGCCCGAACTCTTTGTTTTTTTGTTTTTTAATCATTACTGTCCATCATGTGTTCAGATAATTGGTTGAGCCTGAGACTTGAAGACCCGAGTAAACAGTGTGAGGGTTGACGTGGAGCCGCTGGACATCCCGTTGGATTTAGAGCGCTGAATCTCTCAGGACTGATTTGTGTGTCCCCAGCCTCCTGGCCCTCGTGACACCATCGCTGTCTGCTGAGACAGAAGGCATGGGATTTCCCATACATTCATCTAGCTGTTAGCTTCAGATTGAATGAGGGGTTAGCAATGTCCGCTATCAACCCCACAATGTCTCAGTCCTTCCTTCTGACTCTCAGATTTGTGTGAGTGACTCAACAGAGGCTCCCAATACATTTTTTCTCTCTTATTATTAATTTGGAAGAATTATTGGACAGGTCCTGGACTGGAATCTAATGTCAGGAGTTCTTCTCAGTCTTACCTCTTTGGCTTCTGTTGAATTTTGCAGTCTGAACATCAGATTGGACATTTATCAAAATTAAAATCTGCCATTCAACAATTTGTTGCACAAATTCTAGTATTATGTCATTTTACTTTGCAAATCTGTGAATCAGTGCTAGACTCACAGGCCAAACCACAACAAGGAACAACATGCACACTTCCACATGTACAGGACAGGAAGCGGGGTGTCACGGCATCGGGGAGGGAGTGAGGAAAAGACCGTAATAATGAGTAAAAGTCCAAGGCAACGACTGGGAGACGGAGCCAGACGGTCGGATTTGGACAGAGAAGATGGCAGGAGAGGGCCTCGTGAGCGGAGCCAGCAGGGCTAAGTGGAGGTATTATATTTTGAGTGGAGGAACACAGTGTGATCCCTCTTCTGTGTCTCATCGTCTCGGGGGGCTGCAGATGGGAGGGGGGTGTGGGATACTGTGTTCCCAGCTCAGGATCCGGGGCAGGAAACCTCCTCTGCATTTCTTGGCGGTCCTGCCTGCTTGGCTCATCTGGTGTGGGTCCACCTCAGACCTCTGCTGACCCCAGGCCTGGAGACCCTAGCATGTAGATCCTGTATCACAGGGGTGGGGGGGTGACTATTAGAGATATTTTTGCTCCAAAAATTACATAGTTTTGCTCCAGAAAATGAGAAGAGTTGAAAAAGACAGGGTGTGTTGATGTGATTTGGACATCTTTGCTGTTAGTGTTGCTACAGCTGTCAAACTTTCAGTTCCCAACATAAACAGTTCATAATCAGCTGTCAGACTTGAAATTCTCAAGTAATTTTAAAATGATTGATCTTAGGTTCCAGACACAAGTAGACAAATGCTGACTTTGTTTTCAGCTTCTTACTCAGCTACGGACAAGCTACCGCTTGGCTTAGATAGTACTGTGCTAATTTATAGTATGAAGCAACTTCTTGTGGTGTATTCACTATTATTAAAGAGCAAATGACCCCACTGTATCAGGCAGTCCCCATGAAGTGTGTAAATTTGGAGAAAAAAAAACCCACAAGTGCCACATCAATCAATCAAATCTCTATACTTTGCGTTGAGGAGTGTCGCTGGTGTTTTTCTCCTGTTCTACCTTTAGGTCGTAGCAGTGACGCATCTGCCTTCATGATGAGTGTGGTGGACTTTGTCTCTAGACTTGATGTCAGATTTTGATTGGCCGATCGATGTTGTGGAGTTTTAAGAGTGTAAACAGGAGCTGTGGATTCTCCAGTTTATCTAAGGCTCTGTAACAAACAGGGAAACAAGGAATGTGACGAGTGGGGAGTGGACCAGAGTACATAGTACTAGTATAGTGTAGTATTCAGATTATGTCAATGATCTTTGCTCAACCTCTGTTACATAATTTATACTATACACAGAAGGGCCATGATAATAATATAAAAGAATTATATATAATTTAACATTCAACAACTTTCAAACCTAAACTTCTATTTTGTTGTTGCCATTTGAAGAAAAATAGTTTC
Organism: Antennarius striatus; assembly: GCF_040054535.1. NCBI lineage: Eukaryota > Metazoa > Chordata > Actinopteri > Lophiiformes > Antennariidae > Antennarius > Antennarius striatus. The sequence continues at coordinate 1,401,151 of NC_090796.1, forward strand.
AAAACACTTTTAATATTAAGAGGGGAAATTTCTTCATCTGATTTGTCACTATGCATCTCCACAGGATACCTGATGATACTCTTATTGTAGATATTATTGGCAGTTTGGGACGTGTCAGCTATTATATGGTTACAGAAGTCAACCATGTGACTGTTATCAGGGTTAAATTAAGTCAGGGTTAACAGTAGTTGAATCAAAGGGCTCTTTTGAGGTTTGTCCAGGAAATGTTGAGCACTAGAAGAAAACAGGAAATGAATTGAGGTCTCCCATGGCAAAGTCTAATGTTTGTTGCCACAATGAACCAACCCTGGCTGCCTGGTTTTATGAAGCCCCCTGAGGTCCATGTCAGGACGGCTTGTGTTGAAGTTGCACCAAAGACTGAACGAAGCTTGTTTTGAGGCAATAAAAGTGAAGATGACTCAGAAGTGTGAGGCAGGTGGGTGTGATTCAGAAGGATTGGGAGGCAGTCAGGACAAAAATGATGTGAGTCTGTGGCGTTTGAAGCGGGACACACCGAGGCCGAAGTGGGGCTGAGAGTGAGCAGACACACTGGTCCTTGGAGAACATGTCCAGCTGAAACAGGCCGAGGATTCTTGAGGGTAAACGAGGGATTAAAGCGTACGACTCTGGACGAGCTGCGGAGCGTGTGCACCATAATTGAATTTCACGCTTCCTGCCCTCTTCTGAAGTCGTGTAGCAAAGCGATCATTTGAAAAGAAAGCTATTAGTTAAGCCCTGTGCTAAGCTCAGAGCAGTGCTATAGGAAATCTGGGATTATCCAGGCATCGGGGTTCGGTGTACTCAGTTGGAACCCAACGGAGGGACAGCAGCAATGCATTATGGGCACACATCACTTAACCTGCGGATGTTCTGCTTCTCTAATCTTACATCTTTTTTTTTCCACGCATTTGAAGCAGTGTTTTTACCTCATCACTGCATTTCTGAATCAGAGGAGCAACATGCCATTCACTGCAGGGGAAGCTAACAACATTATCTTCATTTCACCCTGGTGTGCCTTTAAGTGTTTGAAAGAATAACATTTTGTTTCCTCAAGAAAGCGTGTAGCAGGTGTTCAGTGTTCCCTTTCGTGGAAAAACGATGCCTTGCTTTGCTGCAGGAGGTTCAGTCAAACCTGCAGCAACAAGAACTGAAGGAATGTAGAGCTTTCTAGACAGTCTGCATTCACCCATTCACTCATTCACCCATTTATGCACACTGATACCAAAAGAACAGTCATCAGGAGAGACAATCATTCACACACAAATGAAGGACCATTGTTGAAATTTGGGGTTCAGAATATTCAACGTGTGAATTGCAGGGATGGAAATTAAACCACCAAACTTTTGAGAAGGAATGTCATAATGGGTTTGGAATGGTACATAAATTGTACTGATTACTGCCCTTTTCCTTTGGGCTTTTCCCTTCAGGGGTCTCCACAGCCAATCAGTGTCCTCCATCTAACCCTGTCTTCTGCATCCTCTTCTCTCACACCAACTACCTTCATGTCCTCTTTCACTACATCCATAAACCTCCTCTTTGGTCTTCTCTAGGCCTCCTGCCTGGCAGTTCAAACCTCAGCATCCTTCTACCAATATATTCACTATCTCTCCTCTGGACATGTCCAAACCATCTCAGTCTGGCCTCTCTGACTTTATCTCCAGAACCTCTAACATGTGCTGTCCCTCTGATGTACTCATTCCTGATCCTATCCTTCCTGGTCACTCCCAGAGAGAACCTCAGCATCTTCATCTCTGCTACCTCCAGCTCTGTCTCCTGTCTTTTCCTCAGTGACACTGTCTCTAGACCAAACAACATCGCTGGTCTCACCACAGTTTTGTACACCTTTCCTTTCATTTTAGCTGAAACTCTTCTATCACACATCACACCTGACACTTTCCTCCACCCGTTCCATCCTGCCTGGACACACTTCTTCACCTCTTTTCCACACTCTCCATTGCTCTGGACTGTTGACCCTAAGTACTTCAAATCCTCCACCTTCTTGATCTCTTCTCCCTGTAACCTCACTCCTCCACTTGGGTCCCTCTCATTCACACACATGTACTCTGTCTTACTGCGGCTAACCTTCATTCCTCTCCTTTCCAGGACAAACCTCCACCTCTCTAGCTTCTCCTCCACCTGTTCCCTGCTCTCACTGCAGATCACAATGTCATCTGCAAACATCATAGTCCATGGATATTCCTGTCTAACCTGGTCTGTCAGCCTGTCCATCACCATAGCGAACAAGAAGGGGCTCAGAGCTGATCCCTGATGCAGTCCCACCTCCACCTTGAACTCCTCTGTCACACCTACACACACCTCACCACTGTCTTACAGTCCTCATACATGTCCTGCACCGCTCTAACATACTTCTCTGCCACTCCAGACTTCCTCATACAATACCACAGTTCCTCTCTGGACACCCTGTCATCAGCTTTCTCCAGATCTACAAAAACACAATGCAGCTCCCTCTGGCCTTCTCTGTACTTCTCTATCAACATCCTCAAAGCAAATACTGCATCTGTAGTACTCTTTTTTGGCATGAAACCATACTGCTGCTCACAAATGTTCACTTCTGCCCTTAGTCTAGCTTCCACTACTCTCTCCCATAACTTCATTGTATGGCTCATCAGCTTTATTCCTCTGTAGTTGCCACAACTCTGCACATCTCCCTTGTTCTTAAAAATGGGCACCAGCACACTTCTCCTCCATTCCTCAGGCATCTTCTCACTATCTAAGATCCTGTTGAACAACCCAGTCAGAAACTCTACTGCCACCTCTCCTAGACACTTCCATACCTCTACAGGTATATCATCAGGACCGACTGCCTTTCCACTCTTCATCCTCTTCAGTGCCCTCCTCACTTCATCCTGACTAATCTTTGCTACATCCTGGTCCACAACAGTCACCTCTTCTAGTCTTTGTTCTCTCTCATTTTCCACGTTCATCAACTCTTCAAAGTACTCTTTCCATCTTCCCATCACACTACTGGCACCTGTCAATAGACTTCCATCCCTATCCTTAATCACCCTAACCTGCTGCACGTCCTTCCCATCTCTATCTCTCTGTCTTGCCAACCTGTATAGATCAGTCTCTCCCTCCTTACTGTCCAACCTAGCATACAAGTCATACAGCCCCATCATTAAAATATCAGCATGAAAGGTCACCCACCTCTGGACATTGTTTATGTCACACAGTGTGTCCACATCTCCTCAGAAACTTTTGGACAGACATCCTTTCACACATGTTCCATTTAGGGCTGAAGGTGTGAATCTCATTAGTTCATTGGAGCTGTGGTCCCCACCTCCCTGTTATTTATTATCTGATTATGATCTATGTTTTGTTTTAAATAAGTGGATTCTCTCCTCCACATCTGTCTATGAGTTACTCTTGATCCTCGTCAACATGCTTGCCTCGGTCACATGACTGCCTTCTTAAAGGGGCCGCTAACATAGAATACATTACTGCTAAATTGAAACTCCCCAGCTAGCAGAACCAACAAAACACAAATGTTGGTGCGATGTTACGAGGATACACATTGGATTCACGTTTGTTATTATATTTAGAAAAAATAGTTTTATGATTTTTTATGCAGTTTTTTATGCTTACACCTTAAAGGCCCGTCCGTTCAAATATTGTCTGACATTAAAACCAGTTCATGGTGCAAACAAGATGGGGGGGCCACTGGTTTAGAGCTTTAGTTTAGAGTTTCAACGGTTTTCTGCTCTATCTGCTGTTCCTCTGCTGTAATGGAGAATAAAGCTTCGCCACATTAGCACAGTTTTTTTCCAGTAGCCAAGTGTTCGTGTCCTTGAGTTTTATTGTTTGGTCAATTAATCCCTTCCATTTTATGCTACATATCTGGTCCAGGTCATGTTAACTTTATTATGTGGAGTCTCTTTTTATGGGATATGACAACAACTGTTGATAATGTTACCCTGTCAGTTTTTCATCGTAAAAATTCACGTTCCTTATGTTCATGTCGTTGCCAAATTGAGCCACTTTAGGGAATAAAATTAGTGACTCCAGCAGAACTTCTTTTAGTCAGCTGTCATGTTCTATTGGGTTTCTCTTTCTGTAAAAGCTTCAAAATATGTGCTGATGTGATTACGCGTTTTACAAATAAAACTTGATTGATTGAAGCCGGGTCACATGACATCCCCGAACTATTTTAGTTTTAATTATGTCACTCTGTGATGTTCATAAAAGTTCTTAATAACAGGTTTTTTACCCATCAGGCTTTACAAAACATTAATACCCAGATGAGATCTTTTTGTTATCTACCATGAATTTGAGCCTTCCAGGACTCACTTCATTATCATCATTTATTATTTAGAAGTGACCCGGACAATTTGGCTTGAACAGCGTCATTAAAATAAACTGAAAATATGGAGCCATATCTAGATGTGCTGTTACTTTATCACTAAGAATTCAGGTTATATTCTCGAAAGATTTGTCGGAGGTAATGCATACAACCAGAAGAATGTGCTCACATTTCCCAGGTAAAGATGTAGAATTATTGATTATTTTAGTGGAAATTAATGTTGACTTTTAATCTTGTCATCACTCCAGAGCAATGAAGCTCATAATCATCATAACAATCATTTACTTTGTGTTTGTAGGAATTTGATGTTTTTCTTTAACGGGGTTAGTTTTTCTAATTCTTTTCTAAAACAATATTCTTTACTAAAAAAACCACAAAGTTGATTGACAGGTTTTATAGTGGTAACAAAAGCCCGTAACGAACTGATTTACACATGTTCCATCAGAAAACAGATTTAATTTTCTTCTCCTGATTTCTAAACACAGAGTTACGATACGCTCCCACTTAATATTGACTGACATGTGCAGCGATTCAAGCCTTCATAGTGGAAACCAGCGCTCTCACGGAGCGGAGCGACGCTGTTTATGCACAATCTGAGAAAATAAATATAGGAAGGGCACATTAATCAAAGACAGAACTGTTGCTTTTCACTTCCATTTACCCAGAACCTGCACATGGTTTCACAGCAGCTTTGGACATTATGTCTTAATATGTTATTACAATAGTTCCCTGCATGCCATTATATCCTGTTTGTGTTGTCTGCTGTGAGCCTACAGCACACACAGCTGAACCTGGATCTGTGTTGTACATCATTTGAATATAGTGGAAACTGAACATTTTTAATTTTAAATTTAAATGAATCACTTTCAAAAAAAATTTTTTTAATGTACTTTTGCAGCTCTGAACTTTTTTTATCGTATTCCTTTCCTTGATTTGTCCTTTTCCATATCTTCATTGTTATTACAGGTAATCCTCAACATACTGTATGAGCACAATTGGGTCTAAGAGGTTCTTCGCAAGTTGAATTGTTTATAAGTCGTGATGTATTAAATTTAAATGTATAATCATCATTTTAGGTCATTTAAATGTCATTATTACTTGAAATACAAAAGTACTATTCCCTAAGACTGACCAGAAACAATTACAGGACATAAAAACAGCATATAACAGTTCAGTTAGAGACTGCAACATCCCCCGACACCCCTTGAATTCTAGTCTTACCCTGACCTTCTTTCATAATGGTTGCAGCAATGAATTCTATATTGTATGTACATTGTATATTGTATTGAGTATGACATGGACCTAGTTTTCCCAAGGTGAAGGTCATCGTCACATTTGGCTTCCTGAAAATGTTGCTTTTTGTTTTGTGATTATATCTCGTCAGGTTTCAGAGATGTGAACCTAAAAAGGTATAAAAATGAAAGTTTGACCTTGACTTAGTGTTTCAAGGTCAAGGTTGTGATCTAGTTTTCAACCCCCTGTCTCCCTGAATATAACGCCTTTTGTCTCGTCTTTCTATCTTATCCAGTTCCTGAGATATGTGCAAAAAACTTTACAAAAGTAACATCACGTTACTGTACGATAAGTAATACGTAGTCTCCTAGCAGAGATCTGTTCCAGTGAAGTACATGTCATTGGAGTGGCCCTAAGCAAGCAGTTCATACTAACTAAATCCATATTCATCTCTTCTGACCGTCATAGGAGTCTCCTCTGCCACCGATGTTATATACATATACCATGAGTAAAATGTTAGCAGTTTTACACTGAATTATCTAGTTTCCAAGAAGTGTAAGGAGTAACAACATGTTCATTGTCTCCAGAGGAAAGACTCCAGACCTTTCTCCACTGTTTAGAACAGTGTTACAGACCAAAGTGGCCACGCGTTTCTTAGTAAACTTAATAAATGAGACATGACTGAATTATTCTTGATAAAGTCTGAAATGGTTCTCAAAGCAACATGGAGATGATGGAGATGCTGACAAACCTCAGCCTCCATTACATCAAGCTCCTGACAAAAGACAGGCTGACGTCTCCTAACTTATCAGGGCTCTGCTGCTTCTGCCGATTTCTGAATGAATATAACCCTAAAAACTGCAGCTGTTTCCTGTAAATTCTGTTTCTATACAATTATATGCAACAGAAAACACGGAACAAGGTGTCTCCAGTGAGGAACATAAATGCAGTGGTGGAGTAAACTATCTCTGAACATATTACATGCAGAGATTACATTTGCTCCAAAAGGTGCTTTCACTGCTTCTAGTTTGAAAAATGGTGGCTGTTTTTTTTGCCAAATACATAATTGACATTTTTACAGAGTACAAGTCAGCACGTCCACTTTGCAGCACTAACAAGTCAGAGCAAATCTCATAAACGTCTTTATTTGAACCAAACAAATTCAGAAGGTGAAGCAAAAAAAAAAAAATGAAGGAATGAAATGTGTTTACATAGAAGTCAACAAACGCTTTGTCGGCCTTTGGATGGTGATCTGAAGGTGTTTTAAAAAGTGCTGCTGAGATGCAGACCAGACAAGGAACGCATTCACAGACACAGATAGATTGGAATCATGTGCATCCAAACTTTTTTTTATTTTTTTTCCTGCGGACAAAAGACTTTCCTGTGAAAAATAAGGTGAAAGACATTTGTGCTGCACAGATGGATGACGGTGTCTTCAGGCCTCGCCGTCGACATCTTTTGCGATCTGTATGTGTCGTAGACTGATTTTGTTGTCTGTGTTTAACTTTGTGAATTCATGCGAACGCATCGGGGATCAGTAACAATTTGTTCTCTCTGTCGCCGGCCCCCTCGGAGGAATCTTAATACACAACATCTCTCCATGTAGATCTGCGTGCATGTCGGTCTTCAAGCAGGGGCTCTAGAATCTGGCGCTGCCGTCTCGATCTGAAGCCAACATTAGAGTGATGAAGCTTTGGAAATGCTTCTTCCAAAGCTCTTACTTTTCTTTGAAATATTTTGCATCCTTCCATACAACACTCAGAAATATAAACGTCATTTCTTGTCTATTTATGCTCTTGTCGAAACTACAACATCGTCCCAACATCAATGCGTTTTCCTGCAATCGACTAAATTCAGAAAGTAGTTGGGGGATATCTGACGCTCAGGACAGCTTCAAGGAACGTTCTTCATGTCTTCTCTGACCAGAATCTGTCAGCGGAGTTGAACCAGCAGGTCAGACTCCTTCCCTAATTAGCGGTTAGTTAAAAAGTCGGGCTAACACCCCGGTGTTTGTTTCCTACTGCTTAGTGTGCTGCAGCACCCGCGTGACCTTGCACCAGTAACCATGGTGATGCTGCGGATGGCTACTCACCAGGGCTTTTTAAACACAACGGGTTCACATGACACGCATGCACACGTACTGAAGCGCTTAGTGCTCTTTAAAATAACCGGTGCCTTCAAATGGACCAAATCCAGCAGGAAAGCTCAGATTTAACTTGTTCCAATAAGACTGGTTTAATGTGATCTTTCCAGACAATTTTAATTTGTCTATTTCCATGTGTTTATCTTTCATTCCGACTGTAAGTAATGCAGCATAATGGAGGATAATCATCAAACTAATAACTTATATTTAACCCCTTGTTCTTGAATGTTTTGACCTTTAACAGAGGTTAAAGGTTCAGTGTGTAGTGTTGTGTAAGGTGTTCCTGTGTGGGGTAGTGTGTCCCTTTTCTTTATGGGATGAGGAGCAGTGGTCATCTCGCCTTCAGACAGCGGAGGGTTTTCACATGCAGACTAAAAGCAGAGGGACGGAATGTAGCAGTACAAGAAAAATACCTGAATGCTTCTCCAACAGGTGCAGCATAAATTAACGAAGAGTTTAATGTTAGTAGATTTTTTGCAAACATCCATGAAAAAAGCTATAAATTCATAGTGATATCTTATTTATGTAATTGTAGTAGACATAATTGAAGCGAGCCGGGGATGGAGCTCAGGAGCCCAAACCTGGATTAATGCAGACAGGAAGGGCATCCAGCGTAAAAAACTTGAAAAAATATGAGATTTTATTGAAACTGGAAAAAAGATGACATGCTGTGGTGACCCCTAAGGGCACCATCACATTTTAGTAGATGTATATGAATGTTATAACACACACTTCACTTAGTTTTATACAGTTTTGGACAATAAACATGTATTTTTAGAGGCAGTTCTTTTTATTTTGCCTGTTCTTTCCTTCTGTCCGTTAAACCGAGTCAAATTCATCACTAGTTGAAAATGGCAGCAGCAGCAGGCTTCTATAGAACTGTAATATTGTCGTGTTTTCAAGGGACGCCTGAGCCAAGCAGGAGTCTGATCTGAGCTCTAGCAGAACACAAACCTGCTGTGGGATTGAGAGACTGTTGGTTTTGTTTGCCAATGTAGAAACGTCTGTGACACTTAACGTAACTTCTATTTGTGATGTGATGACTGGTGTCCCTCTGCAACATAAAGGTTTAAACCGCTCTCCTTCATAACTCGTACCATAATGTAACTTTTGAGGTGACTCAAAAAAGTGAGGGTCAATGAAAAACAAGCGCGGGATTAAAACATGTACACGAGACACTTTTGAGGAGTTTGATATTTTACTTCCTCTCCACTACATAGAAACTCCCATTGCTTAGTGTGTGCAAGAATATGATGGTCTGCAGACTGAACCACTGGGGTATCCTTATTTACCAGCTGCTCTTCGTCTGCTTCCTTCTTGTCTCCAGAAATAAATCATTCAAAAAAACAGAAGAAGCATGGGAAGTTATTGTCGTTTCTCCCAGGATTCATTCTGACTGCATTCCCCTAAAGGCTGAACTCAAGCATCATTTACGGTCATCAGATTAGACTCCTCAATTTAGACTCACCAGATTAGACTCACCAGTTACGACTCACCAGATTAGACTCACAAGATTAGACTCAGCACTTTGGACTCACCAGATTAGACTCACCAGATTAGACTCATCAATTTATACTCACCAGATTAGACTCACCAGATTAGACTCATCAGTTTAGACTCATCAATTTAGAATCACCAGATTAGACTCAACAGATTAGACTCACCAGATTATACTCACCAGATTAGACTCATCAATTTAGACTCACCAGTTAAGACTCACCAGATTAGACTCATCAGTTTAGACTCATCAGTTTAGAATCACCAGATTAGACTCAACAGATTAGACTCACCAGATTAGACTCACCAGAATGGACTCACCAGATTATACTCACCAGATTAGACTCATCAATTTAGACTCACCAGTTAAGACTCACCAGATTAGACTCAGCACTTTGGACTCACCAGATTAAACTCACCAGATTAGACTCATCAATTTATACTCACCAGATTAGACTCACCAGATTAGACTCATCAGTTTATACTCACCAGATTAGACTCACCAGATTAGACTCACCAGAATGGACTCACCAGATTATACTCACCAGATTAGACTCATCAATTTAGACTCACCAGTTAAGACTCACCAGATTAGATTCAGCACTTTGGACTCACCAGATTAAACTCACCAGATTAGACTCATCAGTTTATACTCACCAGATTAGACTCACCAGATTAGACTCACCAGTTTATACTCACCAGATTAGACTCACCAGATTAGACTCACCAGATTAGACTCACCAGATTAGACTCACCAGATTAGACTCACCAGATTAGACTCACCAGATTAGACTCATTAGTTTAGACTCATCAGTTTAGACTCATCAATTTAGACTCACCAGATTAGACTCACCAGATTAGACTCACCAGATTAGACTCATTAGTTTAGACTCATCGGTTTAGACTCATCAGTTCAGACTCACCAGATTAGACTCATCGGATTAGACTCACCAGATTAGACTCATTAGTTTAGACTCATTAGTTTAGACTCATCAGTTTAGACTCACCAGATTAGACTCACCAGATTAGACTCACCAGATTAGACTCATTAGTTTAGACTCATCGGTTTAGACTCATCAGTTCAGACTCACCAGATTAGACTCATTAGTTTAGACAAACCAGATTAGACTCACCAGATTAGACTCACCAGATTAGACTCATTAGTTTAGACTCACCAGATTAGACTCACCAGATTAGACTCACCAGATTAGACTCACCAGATTAGACTCACCAGATTAGACTCATTAGTTTAGACTCATCGGTTTAGACTCATCAGCTCAGACTCACCAGAGGCTAGGCCTGAATGTGAGTGCTGGTCTCAGTCAGTGACCTAAACCCCCTGGCTGCGCTGCAGACAGACGGGTCTAAAGGTTAGACTGCTGGAGCTTTAGCGTTAGTTTGGTGAGACACGGTCAATATTTCTGATCCTGTTGAAAGAAGTCGTCTACAGGATGTCTGTGGTTACGCTGGTCTGTTCTGCTGCCTGTGTCAGACAGGACTGCTGTGAAGTCAGCATTTACATGAAATAAGATAAGACATGAGGAATGAAGGATGAAGTTTAGGTGAAATCCTGTGGGGGGGGGGGGGCATCAGGCAGACTTTAAGTCCATACTGGATTGTTTGACCTTTGGGAGAGCCGAGTAAACATGAAGTCATGTGTTCCAGTGGGAGATTTGGTTTGTAGATCCTGGGAGGTTTTTGGAATGAGTTGTGTCTGGTCTGGTATAAAATAAATTTATAAAGTACTTTCAATCTCTATTTCAGGCAAATATCAAATCCAAAGAAATTCTTGAACTGATCTCCTAAACGATGCTGACTTGTCTCGTGCTTTTTGTTGGGTTATCTTTCCAACCCATAAAACACCTCTAACAGTGAAAATATCATCACCGCATCTCATCACAGCCGTCCAGAGAACCGCTCTCCCAAACTTTCACCACTTCATCCGATCTCTGCCGTCTTTTCCTCCCATCCCTCCCCTCATTTTCTCTCTCATCTCCCTCCCCTTCTACGCTCTTACCACCTCTGGGTTTTAGAGGGCTTTTTTTGGGGGGGGGGGGTGCTGCTTCCAAAAAGGGCCCATCTAGGCTGCATGGAATTCCACTGGCGCTGGCTTTGCTTGTCTTGGAAATGCAACAGAAATCACAAAGAGAAAAGAGCAAAGGAGATAAGATGTTACACGCGTCAGAACCCATGTTTTATTTTCCAACTAGAAGGAGCTCATTAAACATGTGCGACCGTGCGTCAGGCCCTCCTTCGTTTTTATGGATCTCTTTCACGAAGTCTTCACACCCTGCAGCTCCAGTGCCCAGAGGAGAGTCTGATCTGCTGGGATGGATGATCTTATGTCTCCTCGGCGGCGTTTGACCTGTGGCGAGATGACGTAAAGCGCCCTTCGTGAAACTACAGAGGGAAAGGAGCCAGTTAGACACAACACAATCACCATATTAGTCCTCACTTATCTGCACGCATCACAAATAGATATTTTTCAATCTCTGTGTCCAAAAGTACGGCTATTTATTATATTAGTAACATATAATTGAAACAGCGGGCTTCGATTTAGGTGACATCACTCATCAGAAATTCCTACTGCACTTATCTGCATTAGATCTCTCTAAACACTCCGATGTAGAATTAGTTCCTCTTGAATAAATATAACAAAGTGATGCGGTTTGAGGTTGTTTTTTTTAACTATTTGGACATGTGAAGAAATGCACTAAATTCTAAATAGCCAGACACATTCACTCTTACTCACGCAGACCAAACACCACATTTTTGACAGAAAGCATCGTCTCCACATTTCTTACAGTGTCTGCTCTTATAAAACAGAGTCCAGGGGCCGAACAAATGGAAAAACTCGTCTCGGTGTTTTGTTTCTAATGTTTTGAAGCTGATGTGATGCCTTTTAAACAAGAACATTATCTTGCTCTTCTCCTTTGATGAAGCCACTCAGGGAATTCTGTGAATTTTCTCCAAAAAAATTTTTTTTTTAAATAATTTGTCATTTGAAAATACACACAGATTCATCAATTTCTCAAAAAATACAATATTTTTCATAAAAATACACGCGGCCCTCGTGCAGCGGCTACCTCGGGATGCGTCAGGGCGAGCTGCTCCTGCAGCGTGTCACGTTTGAATGTTTGGCTGGAGGAGTGCACTGGTGTGGATCTCCTGGTTTGTGTGTGTCTGCTGCCTGACTGCATGACGAGGCTCGTCGGGACGTTTAGTCATAAAAGCAGCCTGCAACAGGTTGTCAAGCTAACCAACATTGTCAAATACATGGGAATGGGAATGCATTGTTAAATGTGTTTGGATTGTGTTTATGTAGCCTGAGTGAAGCATGAAGGCGGTGTTTGGTGGGACGGTGAAGGGCCTGTTCCACCCTCTGCTGCAGGGGGGTCAAACTCATCTTCACCGGGGGCCACATCAGCATCATGGATTTAATCAAAGAGCCAGATGTAACTAATAGATATGTAACTAAATGTAACTAAATGTAACTAAATGTAACTAAATGTAACTAAATGTAACTACTCCTTAATGTTAAATAACTCTGTTCTAACATCAATCCTTTTAATTTGTCAGGTTATTAAACCCACAGAACTCCATCAATCAAGGATCAAACTATCAATCAATAAAGAAAAATAACATCAGACACAAGTTAGGACGTTAACTTTGTTCACTACGTTTATTCAGAGTTAAAATGGGCTGAATTACTGCATTGTGGGAAATGTTGACCACTTTTGACCTATTTATTTTTAGACACTCTGACCATTTATTCTCTCGCGGGCCACATAAATGATGTAGGGGGCCACATTTGGCCCCGGGGCCTTGAGTTTGACACATGTACAGTGTTCATAGGCAGCACTGTCACCTATTGGCCGGCTTCCAGCGGCATTCCTGGTAGTCGGATGACCTGAACCAGTGGGATTAAAGCTCAAATAGAAGCAGGATTATAAATTATTTTTGCATAAGAAGTCCGCGTCCTTGTTTTTAGGTAACAGCATTTAAGAAGATGGTTTTGATGCTCATTCACGATAAAGTTAGGGCAGCCGGTGTACCCGTTTACATTTAGGTACGTTTAACTGTCATTGTCACATTAAAGGGTCACAAATGAGAGGGTTTTATTATGTCACCGCATTCAGTTAAATTCTCTGATTCTTCTTCAGTGTGTGTGTGTGTGTGTGTGTGTGTGTGTGTGTGTGTGTGTGTGTGTGTGTGTGTGTGTGTGTGTGTGTGTGTGTGTGTGTGTGTGTGTGTGTGTGTGTGTGTGTGTGTGTGTGTGTGTGTGTGTGTGTGTGTGTGATTTAGTGAAATTACTACTCACGATTCCATTTCTCAGAATACACACAAACGTATATACAGTATAAATCAAGTGGTACTGAGAATCTGGGTAAGTGTTGTTTCTGGAACCTGGACCCATTTTGGGTGGGAGGATGCTCCCTAGAAGAAAATAAAATAATCAATCATACACATTCAGGAGGAAGATGAAGAGGCCGGATCATAGAAATAAAAAGAAATGGAAAATAGATGTGTGGAATTATAATTAGAAGACGAAGCTCAGCTGTTTGCTAACCGGAGTTATAACCAAACCTAAACTGTGACACTAAGTAATTATTTTTGAGAGATATTATTACTGTATGGTTGTAAATAATGCATTGGTGCTAATCAGACATGAATTTGCATTTAACCTTTTTTTTTTGTGTGCAAACACCCAGAAAATCCTTAGAAGACTGACAAACACGACAAACGGTCATGACTGTAGATCCCCGTGACAAAGGGTCTGGACGGACCTCTGTCATTGATCTGTGGGTGTCTTGATATTTCTTTGTGTAATAGATGTTGTAATGAGAATCATGTCAGTGTGTCATAGTGGACTTGTGAGAGTTGTGTAATAGTATTGAGGTAATAGCTGATGCGTGCGTTGGATTCCGGTCGTAACATGGGGAGATCCAAGTAGACAGGAAGTGTGGTCGCTGCCGCTCGTGCTTACTGTCCCCCCACCGCTGCCGTTTCCCTGAATGCCTCGGAACATTTTCCCAGGTAAACGCCTTTCAGAGAAGCGTTACATCAACACCGAGGGCCTCCAGGAATCTGCGGGACACACGTGTCGCGTTCTAGACGTGACGGAGTGAAGCGGCGAGTTCAGATGGTCGGGTCGTGTTGGTGTCAGAGGTGATTCCGAATGAGATAAACCTTCTTATTTATACGACATCAGCTGCTGCCATTGTTGTCTGGCCGTCACGATGGCCGGCATTAATTGGGCGTCTGTTACAGACTAGAGCTGACATGAAGCAGGTGTTTACATTACGTCTGGGATTTCAAGGTTTCTACTCCGTTTCCTTCTCAAAGGTAGTGTATGATCTGCACTTACAATATGTCAGCCCACTATCGCTCAAACGGCTGAAGCTTCTCGCTAAAACAAACATGACTTTGAGGAGCACGGCTAGACCTGAATGTTGAGGCGCTAGTATTTAAAATTGTCAACAGTCTGTGTTTAAATGACACGATCGTGTGTGTGTGTGTGTGTGTGTGTGTGTGTGTGTGTGTGTGTGTGTGCTATAAATGGGGATTACATAATCCAGGAGTGTGTGAGTTTTGACGGGGTCAAATATGTGTGTTTGTAAATGTGTTCTAATCTGTATCTGCAGATATCCTGTTAATTTCCCACTTTGACACCGTGAGCCTTTCCCAGAATATTTCTTTGCCTCTCGTATTGTAAATACTGTCAGTAAGGGATGTGGCTTCCCAGAAGTGACATCATGGAGACACGTCACTATTAGGAGAATCGGTGAGTTAAAACCGCAGATCGATGATGTGACTTCCTCACATTCAGGAGTGTCACGCCTGCTTGTAGAGAAGCGTGTTCATCAATGAGCAGAAACATGATAATGAAAAGTATTTATAGAATACACACTAAAACACTGCATATGCAATTAGCATGCAATTAGCATTGAGGAGGGAGGCAGAGTGAAGGGTCGCAAGAAGGATCGCGCCCCAAATGAGCAGCTTGTGGGGGGGGGGGGGGGCTGAGGGAGGGTGCCTTGCTCAAGGGCACCTCGGCAGTGTGTGCGAGCAGTTCACGCTGAAGTTTTTTTGCCTCTGGTCCCCAGCCCAAGACATAGTGGACTGAGCTACTGCTGCCCCCCCCCCCCCCCCCCCGATGAGTGAATGATGATCCAGAGAAAGAGATTTCTATGCATTAGATGAGTTGATTGCAATCACTTCATCTACGAGAGAATTGGATGGATGGATGGATGGATGGATGGATGGATGGACAGACGGATAGATGTGAATCCCATATCACTATAATCATCAATAAAGGAGAGACTGTTAGTGTTGATTTAAAATTGACCCCAGCTAAAGGGAAGATTTTTAAAATGATGCAAACAGAAACTTTTTATTTTTCTGATTCACCTTTAAAAGTCATTTTAATGTGATCACTACATGTTAAAGGCCTGATCACCTTCGTTAACTGAATGGAAATATTGTCACTATAAAGTGAAATAACAAAATAAAAATTGGTGTAGCTTCACTCATGAGGTGGTTTATTAGGTCTAAGTTAAAACATGAAAAGATTTGTTTTCTAGACTCAAAGGCCTCACACGGATGCCACCGATTAGCATCCCTCAGTAGCAGCTAGCAGGAGCGTAGTTCAGTGCCCTACTTCATTCACAGAAGCAGGTAGAAATGCCTCCCTGGTGGATGAAGATAGAGACATTAGCATTACATGAGCTAAAACTAGCTCCATTAGGATATCCATCAGCACCATGGTGGAGCTGCAGCCGACCACACTCACAATCTAAAGGCAGGGTTCAACCCTGTGAGCTGCACGTTTTAGGGCTGTGGCAGGAAGATCAACCAATCAATGAACCTTTATTTATATAACGCTCACTGACTTCATCAGACATTTTGAAGCACTTTAACAGAGAAACCCAACAGAACCCTCAAGGGCATAAGAGACAGCAGCGGGGGAAAAACTCCGGGCAGGACCCAGACTATGGAGGGCGGTCATTCACCTTGACCGGTTGGGTGGGAGAGGAAATAAACTAGGGATAGAGACAGGGCAAGGAAAAGGAGGATTTGAAGTCCTTAGGGTCAACAGTCCAGAGCAATGGAGAGTGTGGAAAAGAGGTGAAGAAGCGTGTCCCGGCAGGATGGAACGGGTGGAGGAAAGTGTCAGGTGTGATGTGTGATAGAAGAGTTTCAGCTAAAATGAAAGGAAAGGTGTACAAAACTGTGGTGAGACCAGCGATGTTGTTTGGTCTAGAGACAGTGTCACTGAGGAAAAGACAGGAGACAGAGCTGGAGGTAGCAGAGATGAAGATGCTGAGGTTCTCTCTGGGAGTGACCAGGATGGATAGGATCAGGAATGAGTACATCAGAGGGACAGCACATGTTAGAGGTTCTGGAGATAAAGTCAGAGAGGCCAGACTGAGATGGTTTGGACATGTCCAGAGGAGAGATAGTGAATATATTGGTAGAAGGATGCTGAGTTCTGAACTGCCAGGCAGGAGGCCTGGAGGAAGACCAAAGAGGAGGTTTATGGATGTAATCAGGGAAGACATGAAGGTAGTTGGTGTGAGAGAAGAGGATGCAGAAGACAGGGTTAGATGGAGGACACTGATTGGCTGTGGAGACCCCTGAAGGGAAAAGCCCAAAGGAAAGAAGAAGAGGAGACAGGGCAAGGTAAAAAGAGAGAAACAGACAGAGAGAAAGTGGCAGATATGCCAGGTAGAATTTGGAGTCCAAATTGTGTTGTAGTTGCTGAAGTGGGGGTGGGATTTCCTGGCCTTTGGATTTTAACTATTTCTTTGATTTGACATTTTTCTTGATTCTAGGGACTTTTTATGGACTACGTTCAGCTAGGACCATGAAACATATCGGTGAAAAGTCTTCCTGAGTGGACAGCTGTAGGTAGCTCACTAGCCTGAGGTACGGATGTCCAACCACCATTCCTATGAGGGCACTAATGGCATTATTGCAGAAAAGTTCTTAAAACTAGCTCTGCAGACCAGATGCTGTTGCATTCAGTCAGTGGGTGAATAAAGTATTGGCAGTGACACTGTTGACCGGAGATTCTCCGGTCTGCAGAACCAAGGAGGTGCAAACTTCACAGGGACTGTACCCCATTGAGACAGCATAGTCTTAATTCTTTCTTCAGAACTGGTTTAGAGCTGGATGGATCTGTGCGGCTCAAGCACCCAGACAGGGTGAAGCAGAACTACTTTGCCTCTCTTGTCTCAGAGCCTGTGGGAACAGCAGATCTCTTGATTCTCCCACGTGTGTGGGTTGCCTTAGTTTGCTGTTCAACATGACTTCATTGCTCTCCCATGGCTGAGTACACCGATCTCGTACATGGAGCATGTGCCCCCATGAGGGGTCTTTAAAACTGAATGTGGAAGGCCACCAAACCCAGCTGAAGATCCTGAGTAGGGGTGACACTGAACCACCATCTGTGTTTGTCACAGCAAACCTCTGCGGGCGGGAAGCTTCCTGATTTATCAGCAGTGGGATGTATGGGAACCGGGTCACGTCAGGCCTCCTCCGGGCTCACAGAGCCACTTACATTGTCTTCATCCTACTCCATCCTGGTCCGGTTTGGGAGGATGGGAGTGCATAAAGACGCCAGTGAAGAGCCAAGATGTTTGTCTCATGGTGAGCGACGTTAACCCTGGCAATCAAAGTTTGACTTTTTTCTCTAGATAAGGGACTTGCACCAGTATTTGGATAAGTCTGTGTGGACTGAATGACATTCATGGCTTCAACAAAAAATCTGAGAAGGTATGAGGAGATCCAGCTAGGATTTACTCCATGGTCCTGTGTGATATTTCACTTGTGTGCGTATTAATTTGACATATTATACACATTTTCTCTTCAGTAGCAAGAAATCATCAATCAGTTGCCATTATTTATTGTCATTATTACTTATCTTTTAATTTATAAGTGACATTGCTAAATGCTAAAATGCAGTGGCTCTTAGTGACGTTAACCAATGTCTGCAAACACTCTACCTGTCCTGCAATAACCCACTGACATCACTGGTATGGTCCAGTAGCCTGTGTTCTGCTGAACAGGCTCCCTGCTGGCATCATGAAAAATGGCCTGTGTGTTTAACTTGTTCAATACAAAGGACCCATGTAATCTAAATACATAAGGTAATATAAATACAAAGGACCCGTATAATCTAAAACACTGTGGTTGCAGAGTGTGTGCAGATTGTGTGTGTACGTGTGTGTAACTGGGACATTCTGGCTGTGCCTCTGGTTGGGTAGGCTGGCACTCTCTGTGTTTAAAAAAGCTCCCGGAAAGTTTACAGAGAGTGTACTTCTGCTGTACTTTGTGTGACAAGCTTTAACGCACCATACCCATCAGCAGCAAAACAGCCACAGACCTCCCTGGAATCCGCTCTGCCACTTTCCATTCAAGCATTTCCATGCATTCCCCAGCTTCCTCGAGTGTCCCGTCTAAAAAACAAAAAGCCCAAAACAGAAACAAACCAAACAACCTGTTTTCTTTTGTCAGGCTACAACCAATGAAGCTACTGTGTTCACCTGGTTTTGTCCTGTCAAATGTCACTCACAGGAGTGGCCCAGTCAAATAGACGATCCCATTTCTGTCGCAATTAATCAGGTCAAGCGTTCCTCATGAGAGAAAAGGCTGCCAGTCCCTCGACGTCTACGTACCATCTTGAAGGAAATCCAAAGGCCAGGAAATTCCACCCCCACTTCAGCAACTACAACACAATTTGGACTCCAAATTCTACCTGGCATATCTGCCACTTTCTCTCTGTCTGTTTCTCTCTTTTTTCCTTGCCCTGTCTCCTCTTCTTCTTTCCTTTGGGCTTTTCCCTTCAGGGGTCTCCACAGCCAATCAGTGTCCTCCATCTACCCCTGTCTTCTGCATCCTCTTCTCTCACACCAACTACCTTGATGTCTTCCCTCATTACATCCATACACCTCCTCTTTGGTCTTCCTCTAGGCCTCCTGCCTGGCAGTTCAAAACTCAGCATCCGTCTACCAATATATCCACTATCTCTCCTCTGGACATGTCCAAACCATCTCAGTCTGGCCTCTCTGACTTTATCTCCAGAACCTCTAACATGTGCTGTCCCTCTGATGGACTCATTCCTGATCCTATCCATCCTGGTCACTCCCAGAGAGAACCTCAGCATCTTCATCTCTGCTACCTCCAGCTCTGTCTCCTGTCTTTTCCTCAGTGACACTGTCTCTAGACCAAACAACATCTCTGGTCTCACCACAGTTTTGTACACCTTTCCTTTCATTTTAGCTGAAACTCTTCTATCACACATCACACCTGACACTTTCCTCCACCCGTTCCATCCTGCCTGTACTGTGAACACCACATGCAACTTAACCTATAGGTGATCCATTCAATTAGTGATTGGTTTACATTAACATGAAATCCATCTGATGCTACATATTTACAAATTTTCTACAGAAGCTTTTTATGGACTTTGTGCATTAGAGCCACCCATCATGCAGCTAGTTGTCCTGACCAGGACTTACCTAAAATATGTTTATATCACACAAACATCTTGCTGTATCTTCTCGTCCTCGGTTAAGAAATACATAGAATTTAAATTCTCATCATACTTTGCTCCGCTGCTATTCATCACCGTTGAAATAAAATGTTTAAAGTCATTCATAGTTTGGTTGTAAATCCTCTCAGCATGTGTACTTAATGACATGCAGGATGAGGCTGATGCACACTGGGTGAACATAGAGGAGCAAATCATGTACATTACTCTCTGGCTGTGACAAAACATTTCAAACAGAGACCTTTTAACTCTCTGTATGTCTGTTTTTGTATCTCAGTGGGATGCAAGATTTCCAATATTGATATTTGCTTTATTTTGACCTTTGGCCTCCTCCGTTTGCAAAGCTATGAAGCACTGCTGGGTGTACCAGGATGGGGGGTGCAGAGGAAAGTCTGATTCAGGATCCTCATGTTGAATTAGTATTTTTTCATCAACATGCGCCATTGGCTGCCAGAAGCAGTTAGTGGTTCCTTTAACAAGTGAAATCATGTTAATCAGTCAAGACGACATCACAAAAGCTAAAATATGATCCAGGTAAGTTCTGACAAGAAAACATAACCCAAGTTTGAGATGTCTTAAATCAGTGGGTTCATTTTTTTAGATGTAAAAATAAAACATGGTTGGATTTTGAAACAAAAATATGTGTATACATGTGTAGAGTACCATGGACCGGATGTAAAGGGTTGAAAGACATGTTTTATTTCAAGCTGACTTCACTTTTGATGCAACACGTATTGAAATAATACTAATCTTGACCACCAGAACTCAAAGAAAGAACCAGATTGCAGTATTGACCAAGAGTAATCAGTCTTGACAGTGCAAAGTTAGAGACACGATTAGTCTGGAACTTTATAAATACACCTCTCGCACGAACTGTTGGCTCCGAGGTTGCTACCTGTCAACAAGCTTTTTCTCTCATGGCACTTTATTCAACTTCCTTTTAGCAACTCTGGAGGACCAGTCCAGGTAGAACACGGGAGAGAACAAGGGAAGAAACGTGTTACGCTATTGGGATCGAAAGCACTAGGAGGTCCCCAGGTGTTAGCATGTAAGCAGATAGCAATGATAGCAGTTCACCAACAGGTCCTGTGGATGTTCTCCACTCCATCATCAGCTTTTCACAGGGGCAGAGAAACACTGGTGGTGGGGCTTAGACCGATAATGGTGTGAACCCCGACTTTGCTGCATTCATGTTCATTTTTAGTGTTTAATGTTCATCTGAAGCTCTCTAGACGCAGACAGCAGACCACCATAGTGACTGGTCGTCTGGGGTGATCAGGCTGTTACCTTGAACAGCAGCGCTGTGTGGTCAGGAGGCGTTAATCACCCCTGACTTTAATGTGTTTATTTCCTGCATAAGAACCCAAAGCTCCTGACGCTGGTTCTCGGTGTTCCTGTGAGTTGGATCAGTTCAGTGGAGTTCAGTAGAGGTCATGGTGACTTCCCCGTGTGATTGTGTCCATTCTCTACATCTCTACCCCCCCAACCCCCACCCCCAACGTGAAAATGTTTGGGGGTTGAGTCAACTGTCCGTTTGTCTGTTCGTTATCACAGTTTTTGGAGCACATCTCCTAAACTAAACACCGAATGCTACACACATTCACTATAGGACATAGTTTGGCCTTTTCGTATCTTGAGTTTTGTTGTGGTTTTCTTAGAGAAATGGTTTAGTTGACTGAATATTCATCATTGCCTGTGGAGCATATCTCATAAAATATACAAATGAACTTTTTTAGTTTTCCATGGAATTAGGATTTTTTTTTAGATCCAAAACTATGTAAATTACAGTGTCTCACATGGTGTTTGAAGGGACTTGTATCTGTTGATCTATTTGCCAGTTTCTCTTAGCCCACTTGAGTCCGAGGGTCAAAGGTCTAAATTATGTACATTTGAAATGCAGACTTTTTCTCAGAGAGAATGTGGAAATTAAAATATTATTTGCTTTTTTTATTCTAGACCTTTGACCCCTCCGTGTTGCCTTCCTCTGTTGCTCATCTGGGTGCAGACCACTTGAAACAGGGGAATCTGCTTTGGGCTGTTGGTGTTGAAGTGATATTTCTGTCTCAACATGCATCACTGTCTTTTTAATTTTTTTAGTTCTGATGGATGAGTGGGATTGGAAAATGATGGATTCATAGAAAGCATGTTTTTCATAACACTCTGGACACATCTGGTGAACTGTAAAATATTAACAGATCCTCTTCTGTGGATTATCTTAATCACTCTTGGCATGTGCGACCAAGACACACGGAAAGCTGCTGCTGCTGCGCACCATTCCAACTCATTTTTGTTAAATGCATGCATAAGTGTGCTTGGGACAATTTCCACTGTTTTCACTGAGAAAACTGTTGATGAAATGCCTGTGGCTCGATTCCTCGTGTGACTGATGTGGATATAAGCTGTCAAGCTAAACAGTTTGAAGGAGGGGAATACAAGAAGCCCAGCTGCGATGAAGAGAGAAGAAACATTTCAGCCTGACTGCATCGCCTCAGCCCTCACAGTAATCACTAAATCACAGAAGTTAATTTTTGACAAAGTTTTTATACCAGACACAGTCGACACTGGCAAGAGTTGTCATATTCAAGCTATAAAGCAGGGATGTTAGAAGGTAGAAATAGAAATTCCCAGAATGCTTTGCAAACAGGAGCAACTTAAATAAAAGATGGCTGCCTTTCCAGTAAATGAAGCACATAAATGTAACGTATGCACTTAAATAACCACGCAAAAAAAATTAAAAATGTATGTTTTTCTGATTAACATACATTAAAATGAATATTTTACTGGAATTTGTAACACGCACTTCCAAAAAGTCACTTTTTACATGATATTCCCCACTTTTCAATGTAAATATGTAGCTTTGCAGGTTTTTATTGAACTGAAGTAATGTCATGTTTTCAAGGGACGCCTGTGGCAGTGACCTCACTGTTGGATGTGCCAATGCAGAAATTTCCACGATATTTATCTTAATCATAATATAACTTATCTACTGATGATGTGACGAGTGGAATCTCATTTCTTAGATAAGCGATTTCAGCTTTCAACTGTGTTTATAGGAGCAAGCAAAAAGAGTGAGGCTCACTGGGACATAAGGGGTTAAGGGTGAGAAGAAGAATTAGTTGGGGGTTTACACAGTTTCCCAAGCAGCATTCAAATTGGAAAACAAGTATTATCATAGTGTTTAAGTGAATTCAATGATACCAGACCAGTGAAGACTTGTTAGTGCACTTTGAGCACCACTGAATGAAGCAATGACATGACTTAGTGACTTGTAAAGTTCTCAGTAGGTGTGAATGTGATTAGTTGTTAGTCTTTGTATGTGAAGAACTGGTGACTCGTCCAACACCCCGACCCGACACGGGATACGTGGTTACAGATAATTCCATAATAAAAAATTAAAATCCAAATATCACAAAGTGTGTTAATATAACACATGTTGGCGTCTGTCCAGACACCGGATGTAAAAACTGTAACCAAAGGCAGGTACCAACATTTCACCAACATTAAAAATTATGTAGGTTTAACATTTAAAGATAAATTCTCATAAAAATTGTTTTTCATTATAGTGAATAGGATAGGTGCCATTGTAAAGATGAATAGGAATCTGAAGTAATTAAAACTGTCATCAGTCGCTTAAGAGCAGCAGTGACCAAAACGTTCTAAACCCTTTAAGCATCAATGTTTTTTCATGCTTCCTCTACAATACACCACAAATCAATTACTGTAACCTTTGTTTGTTTATTTGAAACGTCTGACCTTTGAACTTTCTCCAATGCTCTATCGGCCATAACTTACAGCGGCCTACTGTGTACGTGTCAACTGTCACCCGCTGCTTTTAGGGGCCTTCTAGACTAAACCACGTTGGTCATAAAATAGGTAAAAGTAATAAAAAAATGTTTTGGCTTGTTTAATATAGTTTCAAATGAGTACATTTAATAATCCCATGTTGTATTATAAATCCCAGAATGAGCTGAAGCTGAAAAGTTGTGTCAATGGCGTAGTAATGTTCATATGTTCTTATTTGTGACTAGTCATTGGTGAATTGTCGTGTAAGTATTTCAAGTAACTCCTTCAGGTCCTTGAACTTTTAAATTTGCGCAGCCCTATAACACTGTCATCCTTTATAAAACCCATAAATGGGGAATTAATAAAAAGGCCACTGGGCTTTTTTTGGAAAGTTCTTCAAAAGCCGTGTTCTGTGTTTACAGGCTGAGAACGGGGCTGGGCTCCGGGACACGGGGCCTGCAGTCTTTTACAACATCGTCTTGTCTGTTACTTGACAGTTGACTGCCGTACCGCTATCCCCCCACTCAGCAAACAGTCCTGTTATATTTTCCATTTGAATAATCCGAGGGGTCACCAGTGTGTCTGTGTTGGCTGAAGCCAGATGGGGGTTTTCCTATAAACAAGTGCACAGGCAGTATTTATACAGACTGTGGCACCTGACGCCATAACACTCATGACACTCTGTTTAGTGGCCAAAGTTGCCATAAGTCACTTTAGAGAATTAAGTAAATATTTTCATTATGGCCACGCCATTGTTTATTATATAATGGCAAAAAGATCTAAATCTTGCCAAATCTTCTGTTAAAAAAAATCATTTAACAACAACTCGTCCAAAGAGAAACACCCTGACATGAAGCTGATTCCTTGTCATTATTTGTTAGTCAGTGTAGTTTCAAACAAATCCTGAAACACCACCTGTTTGAACGGAGGTGTGAGTAAAGGCTCAGGTTAACACGAAGCGCGTTAACACTGAGGTCTGCTGGAAGCTGCATTTATTCTAGATTTCCACTGGGTCGGTGCGATGAAGAGTTCAGTGTTCAGTCAGTAAGATAAAAGCATTCCATAAAGAACATTGGTCAGTTAAACATTTGATGGAATCCACTTACGCTTCTCCCATCAAAATGTGCAAAACAAATGTTATGTGCTTATGAAAGAATTATCATAATGAGCTCAACTGGAGGATTCCCCATATTGATTGCAGAATAAATTAACGCTCATCAGTTGGACGTTCTGGAGTTATCCCAGTGTAAACATTCCAGGCCATGAGAGCCTCCTGTAAGTCTGGCTTGGTCTCAGCTCGGCTGGTGGTCGCCGACGAGGCCTGCAGAGAGTGGCAGGAGCAGGAAAGACGCAAAAATAAAAGAAAGCACGACAGATTTAATCACTGCAATCAATAATTTGTCACTGAAGCTGGACAGGACTGATGACGAGATTCACAAAAAAGGTTAAATGTGTGAATCTTTGGCTGAAAGCGCAAAAAAAAACAATGTATAAATAGAAAGTGCATTATATTTCACCATGAAATACGGCGATCTGTGTTCTAGTCCAAGTTAAATAGAACAAAAGCTCCGGAACAGTCAAGCTGCTCCTGAAAGCTGCAAGACGCTTAATGATGTTGCGAGTGAAAAAATATACTATAATAGGAAGTAGACGGCTAGTGTTCATATAATTTAAAAGTAAGTGAAGCTCTTGCATATTTTTCCTAACTGTCATTGTCAGATGACTGAGAACAGAGCTTCGGTGCTTCATGGTGTCAGTGAAAACTCTTTTTTTATGTATTCTATTTCGGTTCAACGAGCCGGTATTGGTACTTGTATCAATTTAGAACATCTTTCCAGTCCATTCAACTTCTGCTGCTCAGTTTACATTCCATTTCAGACAAGGGCTATTTGCCAGTTTCCAAACCTGTAGCTATTTAGCCTAGCTTTATAACCACTCACCACATTTGTAAGTAAAATTGCACAAAATAGACTCCACACATTTCCACCAAATTCTTAGAAGACTGAGAAACAAATAATTCATTTTTGGTTGAAAATCAAATTAAAGGAAAAGCATTTTTTGTCTTATATTTATATATAATGAGTTTGGGTCATCTACCAACGGAATGTCCAAAGGGAAAGCAGCAGGGGAACAGGAGGAACAACACCCAACATTGCATGTACCATCGGCCAGTCTAACGTGGCAGACATCAAGAGATGTCTGAGGTATTGTCTACTAGTGGCTGTAAATCACTGGACTAACAAACAGAATGGAGGCGCTGATCATGGCAGCACAAGAACAGACCCCAAGTACAAGAGTCACAGAGGCCAGGGTCTACGGGAGTAGATCAGACCCAAGGTGCAGACTGTAAGATGCCCATAAAGTTAGGCACATAGTAGCAGGGTGTAAGATGCTAGCTGGATCAGCGTTGAGCTGCGACCAAGTGGCCCGGATTGTGTAGTAGTGTATCTGTACCTACTACAGAATAGAAGTACCCAAAGTCCAATGGGCCGTACCAAAGAAGGTGGCTAAGCTTCTGTGGGACTTCAGCTTCCAGACTGACAAACAGTGGTGGTGGACAAAGGAGGGAGAAGGGGGTGGAGGCGATAGATGTGGTGAAACCAGCTGACGCCAACATCAGGAAGAAGGAACACGGAAAGGTTGAGGAGTACCAAGTGTTGAAAGAGCAGAACAAACGGGGACGGTCACCTCACCACAACATATAGTAAAGTTGATGGGTTCCAATCACACGTCAGACTGAAGAGCAGTGAACAAAGTTGGTGTTTTCGATTGATTAATGAATTGATTGACGACTAAAAACCGTAAGACATAAATGATCTAACTAGCATGACATATTGGACCGTCTTGGTGAGCAACTGAAATCTGAAAGTCTGTGAGTCAAGACAGCAAATTATGGGAATGCAACCACAAAGTTTTTGTCACATGGGACTGAGTGTCTCATCTAAGACAAGTAATAAAAACAAGAGAAAATCAAATTAAAGTGATGCCTCTATGACTCTATTCTACCTCTAAAAAACATTCAATCCAGGATAATTTTGCAATCATACATGTTTATGTTGTAACCAAAGGATTAAACTCGTTCATCTTTGAGACTGGCGGTTCTCCCTGGTCAAAGGTGCACCATTAGTATAGAACTGGAGTAGCCCCTATGTCTCAACACACATTTTCATCACTAAAAAGAATTTAGGCGTCTTCAGGTGTGACATCACACATGAAAGCTCTTTAACCAATAGCTTGAACACTGCCATGTGTAATAAAGATTACCATCAGACTGTGCAGGAGATGTAGGAGATGTCATAAACATCCTGAGGTAAGCGACAATCTGGGCCTCAGTCGCCCTGAATCCATGAGTCATTAGAGAGGAGGGTAGATAAAAAAAACCAAAGCTTGGCCCGGCTGAGACAAGTGATAAGAGGACGACTGTTGAGAGGAACCTCATATCTGCTCATCTTGATGGGGCTCCAAATGCCACGTGTCCTGGCTCTTATTGTGTTGACACAGAGCTACAGGCCACCATTCACTGAGCGTTGCCTCAGATAGCATCAGACTATAACCTGCTTCTTTTGAAGGCAACCTCATTTTCTTTTTTTCAGCCACACATTTCTCCTTGAACACTTCAGTTAATAGATTTGTCTTCAGTCAACCTTCTGCTATAAAACCAGAAGATCCAATGATAACTTATCTCAGCTTGAATAATACGGAACCTCACGCTGACGTTGTTGCTCCCTCGTCGTCTTTGAGGTAGTGCTCTGCCTCTGCCTCATCTCCATCTATTCCTGGGGTAGGGGGTGGGGGTGTTGTTTCTGTGGTCAGAATGGGCCCCGTTTGTGTCTGGGTGGGCTCTGAGTTGGCTTTTAAGACAAGCCCATCAGTTAAGGCTTCATTAAAGAGGTCCCCCCCCAATACTCCACAGAGGAGTCCAATTCTCCTTGAGCTTTTAACAGAGTGATTCACTGTAGCTGATGTCTTGTTTCTGAGGACCTATGCCTGGCTTTGTTATTGTTTGCCCCATCGTATGATGATATATCGCATGTCATGTGACCGGTCTTTACTCTTTCTACCACACGACATATCCTCTGTGTCGAGACATTGCTTGTGTGAATGCAAAAGGAGGTGAAACAAAGCCTAGACAAGTACCAGGGTAGCTGAGGGTGATAACACCTTGTTTGGCAGCCAGGAAGAACTTTGGCAACAGGTTTGGTTCCAAATGTTCTTATCTTTGTATTTTCCTTTCTGCAAAGACTGTAGAGAAACCTGAGGTTTTGTGTCAACTATTATATTGGTAATTAATGGAGACATTGCAAATGTGGTCATATACTCAGGTAGCCTGCTGAGTCTGGGCCATGTTTGGCCCACATGTGGCTGCCAGATTCAGATGTTGTTGTCGGACTGAAAATCCCCTTCAGTGAACATCACTCCTTAGCCCCATTGGCTGGTTCCACCAGTCCTATCTGGAAGATAGTGTGTTCATTTGTTTTGAGTCATCAGATCCAGTTTGGCTGAGCTGGGCAGTGAGTAGAGAGAAGAAGAGATGGGGAAGAAAACTCACTTTCGGTGAGGTTTATGAGAAACACCACAAAAACCTCTAGAACTTTCACATTGAGTAATGCATTGACTTTTTATAGTGTATTTGTTTTATAGTTGTACTCTTTCTGCAACCGCTTCCCATTTGCACAATCTATGAGGCACCCCTGGTGGTCCATTGACTCTGATTGCAAACTTCACAGAATGAATGCATCCTCTTTTTTGTTAACTTCCGTGTGTTTTCCTGCAGCTGCATGAGGTTGAACAGATCCTGTTGGCTTTAGAACCAACTCAGAGGTTCAGTGGGATGAGTTGTGTGAATGTGTGTGTGATGCTGGGCCTCTGCAGGTGTCAGGCATTTCAGGTAACACAACAGATGTCACATTAGTTTGAGAAGTTGCATTCCTCAAGTACTCCCAGGTACCAAAGTAACATGTTTTCATGTTCATTGTAGTATTTTCCGCATTATAAGGCGCACTGGATTAGAAGGTGCACCTTCAATGAATGTCCTATTTTAAAACTGTTTTCATCAGAATAGGGTGAAAGAGGATCTGCTGACCTCCAGCAGCTGATGTCTCCTTGGTGAGTGCGAGTCTTGAACGCACCTTTACTCATGCACCTTGCAGGATTTCTCCTCCTCTGGTAGAGCATTACCTCCTTCCACTTCTGACCCCTGTGCCGAACTCCAGCCTACATCGACTCGTCCTCCGTGCCTAAGCATATGGAAAATCAGTTTTAAAATCTTTGATGTGATGTTGACGGATTGAAAAAGGTAAAACTCGTGAGTTGAGTGCAGCACCTGGACAGTGTGCACTGTGCACACGCTAGTTATCTTGTCAGTCATCTTACACGCACTTCTAAATGGATTAGATTCTTACCTTTCAGGGAAGGATGAGGAGTGTACTGTGACCTTTCTATGTCATTGTTTCCAGAGCTGCAAACTCCAGACCAACACAGCATTAAACATAAATCAGATTTATGGTGGAGAGAATAACTCGCTGCTGCGTCTGATTCTGAGACCGTTAAGCTTCTTGGACATTTGGACGGAGTTAACTGTGAGGCTGAGAGTCTGCTGGAGTCACATTCATAGCAGAAGTGCATTAATGCAGCCAAACCTTTATGCATTTATATATTATTATACATTATGGAACATGACCGACTGATTTATTTTATAATAGTAATAATAATGAATAATAATAGGTCACACAGACGCATATACATACATACATCTTTAATTCTGCTGAATTAATTTTTCTGCTGGGGGGTGTGGAGGCTAAGGCTCACTTTTATTCCCATTACGTTTCTCAGTTAACTCGACCAATAGTTAACATTAAAATGCACAGCATTCAGATTCAGCGTTCCGAAACTGTTAATGAATCCAGGCAGAAACCTGACCAGGCAAACATTGGTTCCTACTTATAAGTGAGCCTTGATTATCATCAGGAGACCAAACACATCACTCGTATCCCACAGGAGGACAACCTCTGGGATCAATAATTTTAAAAAATATGTAATAACAGGTTGGTTATAACAGTTTTCTTACAGGCCATCTATATTCTACATTGCTGACTGTAACTTTTATTCTGATCCAAACTGTCTTCTGTCTTGATGTTTGCAAACGTCACGATGCATAAAAAGACATGATGTGTTTGTTCCCTGCTCCCTGTTGATTGTGTATTTTTTTATCATTAACCCCATTCATTCATCTTAAAACCCTCTCATTCTCACCTTCAAGTCTGGTTTTGAAAACTGTGAAGATTATAAACTCACTTCTAGAGATATCAGACTCAATACCTTATGTACAAACCACTGAAACTGTCTGCTCACAGAACTCTAACACCAACATGTTTCCATGTAATTCTGCCAAAAACTTACTGTTCTTCTGGTTTTGTCCATAACACAACCATATATATACAAATATACACTAAAAATGATGTACAGTGTCACAAAAATGTATACACCCTTTAGTACCTGACAACTAAATTATTTGTGGGTTTTTTGCAGATTAAACTCATTGAAGTCGATGAAGGCAGTCATTGACTTCAATGTTAGGGTTAGGGTTAGGATTAGGATTAGGGTTAGGATTAGGATTAGATTTATAGTAATCTGGTTTACTGGAGACATGGCATGTCTGTAGGACCTAACTCTTAAGTATTATCAAAATGTTTTCTAATGTATTAATACATTTCATTGCAAAATACTCTTATTTTTCATGTACATTACAGTATCCTGTCCTGCTTCAGGAGCAAACGTGCCATTTTTTAAGGTGTTTTATGCACCTAAATGTAAATGTATGAGCACCTCCCCTAAAAGCTGATTTAAGTGTGTTTTCGGTGCCCTGTGGTGCAGGTGCCCTATGGAGGGGGTGATAGTGTATATTATGGAGTGTGGACAGGCTGCACAGAAGGCTCATCTGGGAGCTGAGTAAGAGGCTCATTTTTCACATCGACACCTTGTGGGGGCTCTCTAAGCTACCGATTCCACAGAGTGGATGTGTTTAATGGTTGTTCAGAAGGTAGGAATGACTGCTCTTTGTAAATTGTCTAAATTGATAAGTTGGCAGCAGCAGAGGATCGCGTCTGAGAGGCATCTGCGGGGCTGAAAGTGGGCTTAGAGCTCTGTAAGCAAACAGACGCGCCCCGCCGCCGGCCCGAGCCGAGATGGACCTCTGAACAGAAACAATACAAAATCTGGAGCTGGCGTTGTGTTCTAGCACTAACACTAACATGGCCGTCCTCCAGCTCCCAGCAACCGCAAGAAGATGTTTCAAATGCAAACATTCAAATGAGTGTTTGCTGTGTCTTTCATGGTCGCTCAAACTCGGTTAATGTTGGCTGAGGCGGCAGTCAGAGCCCTTCACCATGTCTCGCTCTCTCTGAAAGGGGAGCTGAGGTGACCAGAAGGAGATGTCATCTACTGGAGACTGAGGGGCCATGAATGCTGTCAGTGGTGCAGAGAACAGGCAGCGCCCTGGACACCTGCAGGGGGCCGCACGGGGTCATGAGGATGCTGGGCGGCTGACGGAGAAGAGGAGTCTCGTGCAGAAGAAAGAAGGTCAGGATGGTGAGTACGTATTTATCTTTAACGTCCCTTTAGATCCAAGAGTCCAAGCAGCTTTTCCCTCAGACGTGGCCGTGATGCTACCCCGTAGAAGTGGAAGCACATCTCTGAAGGCATTACCTTGAACAACAGTGCTGCAGTGTGGCCACACGGAGCTGCACAGTGGTTCATTAACAGGTTCTTCACGTGAGTGATGGCGTCTGACAACCGCAGGGCTCAGCCTTCATCGTCCCGCGTGTGTGCGCTCCTGTCATAGCATTACTCACATTCAGATGTGAACCACGTGTTACCCAGAAACCTCTGCACGGGGAATTGAGCTCATGTTTCACTTCAGAGACGTCAGAAACTCTCCATCATTATCTAACTAACTGGGAACAAACTGCACTTTTACACTATCTCAACCTGCATTTGGGAATCGTTTCCTTTTGCACCCCTTCCTGCAGTAATAATGACATTATAAACATTATTCTATTATTTTTTTTATATTTTCAAACCACATTGCAAACATGATGTGAGCCAGATTACACATGAAGGTATAGGAAAGTATGCAAGTCACAAATCTTTGCCAGAAAAAAAGTCCCCTGGCCAGATAAAACGCTGCTTGAACATTTTTATTGAATCCATCTGATGATTAATCCATCTTGAAACATCTCTGCTGCTTTTCAGCTTCACAGCCCAAATCAACCAGGCTTAAACTCCCCTCGCATCACTGGACTGAAGGTGAAAGTATCCGAGGAATCCTGTGATTTGAATCGGTATTTTTAGACCCATGTATCCCTGAAGACTCTCAGAATAGTGAGAGCGACGCAGTATTTCCCTCCGTGTTTCAGAGTTTTCCATGATGTCATGTGTGGTGAGGGAGTGAGAGGAGACAGAGGAACACAAACTGGACTCTCATTTCAGCCATTCATTTATTTATTCCCCTTATTTTTCAAATGATGCTGTAGATGTCAGGGACAGGAATAACCAGATGAGTGAGGAGTCCGGTCGGCGGCTCCTCGTTCTCCTGCCAAAGACGACCCCAAACACAACCCAGAGATAAGATTCTCTCTGACACTTTCCACATTTACTGGTTGTGAGTCCAGGGGACAAACCCTGTCCTGAAGCACAAGGGTTCAGGTTTACGTTAAAATCCTGCTGTGTGAGATACGCAGGCTTGTCCAACACGATTCATTCTAAACTGAAAAACAGAACGGGGGAGAAGTCTTATTTTGAAAAACCACAACCTTTCCCACTTTCAGTAATGGTTTTTTTTTTTAAATTTTGTTCTCTTCTCTTCAGTTTTGTTCACTTCCATTTTTAGCTAGTATATTTTTGTGATGAAATATCAAACAATTTAAACTCCTTTGCTCTGGGAAATAAAGTACCAGATTCTCCTTTAGAGACAACACGTCCCTCGCCACATCACAAACGTCAGTAACTCTTTTTGTAGAATTTGATGAAGATGATAATAACAACGCTTGACTCAAGAGTGACCAAATATACAAGACAAAGATGTTTTTAAAAGCAATCATCTTTGAAAATTTGTACCATTAAAAAAAATAGAAATAGCAAAACATATTTAACACAATCATAATAACACTGATCCGTTTAAAATAAGGCTTGTAAAAGTGAAGAAATAAGGGGTGAAGTTTTACGCAGTTAGTTCCATAACTTAGAGCAGAGGATTTCATGGTGGAATTTAAGATTTTAACAACCCAGTGTTTGTTTTGCACTTTTACCCCAGGGGCATATTTAATAGGTTAATCTCAGCATTGTTATATTTAATATTATATATATATATATATATATATATATACGTCTTACGTTCCACCCATGAATTGACGTTCCTGAGTGACTTGAGTGAATGACAGGAAGTGAAACATGAGGTCAGATATTCACATATAACCAGTTACAATTATTATGAATAACCAATTCTGTTCAAGAACATTAAAACATGTGGACTTTTTCGTTTCGTTTCTGTTCTTGGCAAAGTACAAAAAGTTTCTGGTCTTTGTTTCCGTTGCATGAACCGGTCCAAAGCCCTGGTTTTCAATGACAGCAGAACCTTCAGAGTTCAATGTGTTTGTGGGACCATTTGGGTGTGATGAAGATGCTGAGGAGTTGGAGTTTGTCAGTGAAGGCAGAGAGCTGGTGTCTCATCATCGTGATGTTTTCTCTCAGTGGTGCTCCAGATGAACGACCCTTTTGACCTATGCTTACATACTTGATTTATAGCAGTTGATTTAGTTGACATTAAAAAAGGGAAGAGAATGCATGTCTATTGGTTGGTTTAAAAAAAATCACAATTGAGGGGTTTTGGAGTTTTTACAAGGCTAAATAGATAAAAATGGTTTTAGTTATTTTAAATGAGGAGATGTTGCTTGACTTTGGAGGTCAGTCACGGAACGGATTTAACTGGTATCTGGAGGTACTGCTTCAAATACTAATCCATCTTTATTGCATCCTGGGAACAGACAGGCAGACACTGAAGCAGTCGCTGCTCCTCATGAACGCGTCTCTGACAACACGCAATCAGACGTGACTGGCCTCACGTCAGAAATGCTGATTGGGTTGCGTTTTAGTTTCTCAGTTGACGGCGGTCCAACACCACTGTAATTCTTCAGCAGGTTTTGACATGAGAACAGATTCATGTGAGACACGTCTGGGAGAACCCCCTTTGGTTCGACAGCTGAGAGGTCTGGGTGGGTACCAGGGCTGCTTGGCAGCAACACCTGCAGCACAAACATCTTGTTGTACGCTTGTGTGTTTGTGCACACGCTGATGACTGATGCATTTACATGACAGTAAATTTACTTTAGTTTTCATATTATAGACAATCATGCATTGTGCAACAGCTTTAATTCCGTGTCTTTGGATAGAATTTGAACTTTTGGTTCACTGGGAAATAGATTTTAAATGAATATAATGACCAGATATTACTCCAGACATGAAAAGCACAGCCTGTTCTGTAAATACAGAGACAAAAAAGACCAGCCAGGCATTTTATCTTTGCTATAATCAGCATAAAACCTCAATCTCCTTATTTTTTTCTTTTCTTTTTTTTTTTTTGCATTAGCAGCAGGTGGAACGTGTGCCGATTGTATTTTCCCTCGTGTTGTTTTTAGCTCCTAATTGATCCGTGAAATTACCTACATGTTCATTCATCATCCAAGAGAAAACCAGAGAAACAGGCCCCAAGTCGGGAATCAGTTGATGGATAGAACATTTGTGAGGGCAAATATTACCTCAGTCCACGCAAGCAGTAAACACATTTATTATTTATCAATCCAGTCTGTGTGACGTGATGAGAAATGGGAAGAGAGACATAAATATTAGTATTCAATGGGATGGTTTCAAAAAACAGAAAGCCAGGGACCGTTTGTAGTGCCGACCCAAGTTTGTAATTGGTTTCATATTTACTTCTACTACTTATTGAAAGCTATGCGGGGATCGGTGAGCTCAGACACAAATAAATCTCTGTTACCTTTGTTGCAAAAATGCCATGCACCTCTTCATGCCAAGTTCTCTGTTAACTGAACATTGATTGCTGCTTTTTCTTTCTTTCTTTCTTTCTTTTTTTTTTTTTTAAAGTTGTAAGCTTTGAAATATTCGCCTGCCTGGGCCAAGTGTTGTTCACCTATCAGGAATGTACAGTTAAAATTGCTTTGCAGCTAACATAAATACAGACCACGGCTGTTGCAGAGCGGAGAGATGACAGGCCCTTGTGTGGAGTACGACCAACTCTTAGTTGGTATTCTTGGGAAGTAAAAGGTGGTCATGTTGGATTTTATGTTGATAGATCTGCAGGTCTGTGTGTGTGTTCTGCTTCTGCCCTCGATCACTAGCAAGTAATTAAGAATATGAGGTCACCGTTGAGAACATATCTCTGTGTCTGTGATCCTAAATGACCAAACGACTGCCTGTGGGACGCCCGCTCCTCCCTGGCAGCTTCACTGTGTAGCATTAGCTATTTGGGTGTGAGCAGATGGATTTCTAAATGAACTAAGATGACACTCATTGTTTCAGCACATGATTATTTATCACATCGGATCATTAGTCAGAAAGTCTTTGCTGCTTTGACTCTTCAGAGAGATCGAGATCAAAGATCATATTGGAATGAATCCCTGCAGAGAGTCCAGACCCTGGTGGTGGTGGTGGTCGATGGATCTGCTGGGACTAATGTAATAATAAAGTTGATGAATCTGTAAACAAGAGGCAACAACATGATCAGTTATCAATGGTTTGTCACTGTGTTACTGGATGGATGTGACCTACTGAGGAAACTATCACATTTTACATCCTGAAACCATGAGAACCTCTAATCTAGTCAATAATACAGAGACAGATTTGTTCCCTCAACAATGACGAAAAATGGCATGTTAGCTTAGCTACTTAGCACACATCACCAGTATACAAGCTTTCTAATATGTACTTAACTAATGTATACTTGATCAATAGTACATGAATTTTTGGGAACCACTAAATTATGCACACTGTGAGGGAAAAAGTATCACATAATGCAACGAGTAGTGAAAATGAGCAAAAAATATGATGCAAACAATGAAAAATGAAACGCTTGTGTGACAACTTTATAACGAAGAAGAGGAAAAAACATTTAAATTTGAGTCTGAATTTCACAATTTATCTATATCTATCTATCTATCTGATTGATTGATCATGTGAATCTGAGTATGTATTCAGCTTCAGATATACTGTATAGTGAGTAATATCTAATAAGTGAAGAAGCAGAGGCAGCTAATTAGCATTTGTAGCCCAGTCAAGTTCGATGTCATGTATGGATGATGGTTAATGTCTTTGCTCTGATCAGAAAATGTCAGAATGTTGATGTAATCGCTGATAAAGGTTTTGTATAATCTGTTGTATTAACAAATTATCATAGTGGTGCATTTGTGTATCTTTCATGGCATTAACATGATTATGTCTTGAATGAATTAGTGCTCCTTATTTATACAGGAGAAACGACGTTGTGTAATCTCAACAACTGACTCACTTTGGACCGTTTCTAAAGGGAGAAAAGATGTTATTTTCATTTCATGGTTTTGTATTATTCTGAAAAAGATTTGGGGATCTGAAGCTACTGACCAGTAGAAACAAGAAACTCAGCAGGGCAGCTGGTAAAAGTTTCCGTGATTGTCACTAATATGTGGATATGAGCAGCGACAAATGTAATTTAGTTGGAATTATGGGGCTTACTTCAGCAGCTCCTATTCAAAGTTTTCTTCTTTTTTTTTTTCACTCCTCACAAAGACAGAGTTTAGGAGTGTCCTCCATCATCTGTCACCGCGGCGATCAGCCATAGTTACTGTCCAGGCTTTAAAAGCACAGATCATCCATACAGTTTATCATATGGACCTCATCCTCAGCGGCATCAGGACCACATGAAGCAGCACACTTCAGAACACTGACAGTGATCTAATCTATCCGTGATGATTCATTCATCAGCTGTTAGTCACAGAGATAGAGGCCGTCCAGGATTACCTATCTCTCCAAAACTCCGGAAAAGATTAGGTCATTGCATCCAGCGGGTTATTTTTAGAGCCCTTTAACGGTGGCATATTAAACAAAACGCTTAGAAATTCAATTAAGAACCCACTCGCCCACAATGACCTGAAAATAACCCAGAGTTATTAAACAAAGGCTCTGTCGACCAGCCGCTGTGCCGCCTCACATGTGGTTTGGAAACGGGAGTGCTTAAAACCACAGACTCTTAGGGGCTGCACAGATTAATGAAGACTTTCTTTTTCCAGGTGTTGTATTGTGGATACAAGAGCTTTGGGTGGTGAATTTTTACCAAGGCGAGAAATCCTCCTGGTAGAAATGAAAACAGTAACACAATATACAGCTCTGATCCGACTCACGGCTCAGATGCATTCCAAAGCCGAAGGAAAGGAAGCGTGAAAAGACAGCAGAGGATCGTTCTCTGATATCGATCCCGTCCAGGGCGGTCATGTGAATCAGGGTTGGTACCAAAGTCTCCCATTGGAGCAAAACATTCTTTACTCATAATGTTTCCTTACCTTTTTATCTCCATTGTTACTTTGAGGTAAGCATCTTTAATAGTCTGTCCCGTCATTACATCCCCTGAAGAGGAGATGTGTTGTAATGTCAGTGTTGGTGTGTTCGTCCGTCCGTTAGTCCACCAAATATCTTCACAACCGTCGCAGATAGAAAGATGAAACAAAAAGCACATTAAGATAAGATAAGATAAGATAAGATAAGCCTTTATTGTCCCACAGCGGGGACATTTGTGAATTTGGGAAATTACTCAGGCAGCAAAGGGGATGAAAATGAGATGATGACCTTGACTTTGAGAAAACTAGGTCAAGGTCAAATTTCAACTTTTATACTCATCGCAGATTTTTGGTAGGCAGTCACGTGATATTGTACACGCGTTCTATTGGCTGACGGCATCCGAAAATGCGCTACGTTCCGTGAGTGTCGGACTTCCGTGAGACACAAAAGTGCTTTAATGATACAGATGGAAGGTGGTTTAATATCAATCTGTTCATAAACGTTTAAATAATAAAGTTTGTCGCTCTGTCGTGGAATTCGTGATCGCGTGTGGTTCCTGGAGCGCATTAACCGCGAGTAATGATGGTGCACTGTCGACTTTTTCAGGTACACGTCTCTGAAACCTGATGAGATATAATCACTAAACAAAAAGCAACATTTTCAGGAAGCCAGAGGCACAAAAATGTGTCGGTCAGGGTGAAATGATGAATTCAGGGGTGTCACGGGATGTTGGAGTCTCTGACTGCCTTGTTAACAGTCTGTCATCAGGGCCACTTTCATTTTCTGCTTAAATCAGCCACAAATGTTCTTGTCAAATGATTCCCAGCTTCTGTGTTTCTTTAGTCTAGGCTAACCTTTTTAAACCACAGACCAACATTGATAATCGATCAATTCCTGCTAATCTACTCTTTATAATGGCATCAGTTTAATCAGTGGGATCAGTGAATGAAGAATAAAAAACAAACATTTGAGTTAGTCCTATATCAGCCCCCATCAGGAAGCACAGGTGTGCATTCAACAGCTTTCACATTAGAACCACCGCATTAATCCATGGAACACAACACGTTTATTTAGGCTCATCGCTCATGCAGCTTGTTGCACAGAAGTGTCCATAGACGTCTCTGACGATACATGGTTGCTTTCATGTGGTCCTACGATGAGGTGGCGCCTCATCCGGGGTGTACCCCTCTGCTTGCCTGCATCTGTTTTGTGCAGAGCCGTGGTCTAACATCACGTCGGTCTCATCCTGGAGCGTTTCTTGTTTAGCAGCAGTGGCAGATGATGAAAACATCACACTTCTGGGTTACTGCTCTCTTCAGATACAAACAGTCAGTCCAACCAGAGGGTAAACGGAGCTGAAGGGGGCAGCGGTCCAACAGGCCCTGTTGGACTGGACTTGGGTGCATGGTACCAGTGAGGAGGGTAACGTGAAAACACTTCTCAGCTCAGCTCTTTCTTCTCTTCTCAAACACCCTTGTGTGCTGTGAATCATTAAAAAGAAGAATTCATTTTATGGCTTTACTAGTCAGCAAAGCAGGTATGCATTTGTCAAAATAGGGGGAAAGTT
Organism: Antennarius striatus; assembly: GCF_040054535.1. Classification (NCBI taxonomy): domain Eukaryota; kingdom Metazoa; phylum Chordata; class Actinopteri; order Lophiiformes; family Antennariidae; genus Antennarius; species Antennarius striatus. The sequence goes on from NC_090796.1 coordinate 1,439,849, forward strand.
AGAACCATATGTTAATTTGAATGGGAGGCACCTGGTTGTGATTAGACCACGCTGCAGATGATAGAAACAAATACTGGGCTGTACTGGGGGAGCACAATGTACCAAACAGCACCGGCCTATGAGCAGATAAGTGCAGTGATGGACAGGACAGAATCTCCACGCAAACAACAACTGTCTCATAAATTATAACACCATTTGTTTTATGACTTCCCTCTCAGTATGTGGGCCTGTTGGAGCGCAGAGTTCTCCTCTTCACTCATTGTGGCCTTGACAGAACTCATGACGTAGTGCTTTCAAGGTGTTGTTCATTTTGAATTTCAGGTTTTTTTTTTGTCAGAGCCAAACTTTTAACAGGTGTTGGACTCGTGGACGTTTAGGTTCAGATGTTGGTGTTGCAGATGGAGACGAGGCAGGAACAGAGAACTGGACCATGAGAGAACAAGCTAGATGTCCATCAAGGCGTTTACAGCAACATTCTTCAAGTTTGGCATTTTAAGAGATGCCACAACGTACAGTGAGTTTTATCAAACGGAGGCCTCGGTACATAGAGCAACCCAACTCTGAGAACCTTTTCTGGTAATATTTGGTCACTGCATGGAAAGTGAATGAATGAGTGAATGCTGTCCTCTGAAGCTGCTCTACAAAGCACAGAAAAAAAGCAAATATCATTTAAAATGACTAGAAATATCAAAACAAGTTGATTTGAGTGAAGCAGTTGGTATAGTAATAATAATAATAATCATAATTATCATCATCATCAATATTATTGTTATTTTATTATATTATTATTACTCAAAACATTTTAGTTCATATTATTTTATTATTATTATTATTTTATTATTATTATTATTTTATTATTAGTATTACCCAATCCAAAATTTAAATTAATATTATTATTATTATAAATCCAGCAATGAAATGCTTTTTGAAATATATTTCCAGCTGTAGGATTTTACAGCTTGATGAGTCTGCTCAGATATTTTCAGCTAACAGTTTGGTGGTCTGATATGTAGCTATACTGTTAACTTCAGCATGTCTGTCAACTAAATTTTCATAGAACCGCACACACAAAAAAAATGTTGACAGCCCATATCTGGATCCTGAATGTTAACAAAAGAGACAAATATGGACAAATGCATTATCCCAGCTTGTTATGAGCTACATATTAATTCAACAAGCTCACCTGCAAATAAAATATGCTAATGCTTACAGCTCATGAAGTGTTTTTGTAGGATGGGTGGTAGGTAAATAGGCTGGAGCATCCTACCGAAAACAGCCTCCAGCTGATAAAAACGATGATAGTGGTCCAAAACATCCTGTAAAGAAGCCTCAGCTGATTCTCTGCTCCCTTCACCTCCATTCCTCTGAGGGTCTGGCGGACACCCAGCAGTTCCCACTCCTGTTTCAAACCCAGAGGTGTTTTAAGGTGCTGACTGTTTTGTTTTTTTATTTAATCCCTAGAGTGGACGTAAGTGTTTGTATGTTTCTGCGTATTTCTCCTACATGTGGAGTGTACTAAGAATGTACTAAAAGCACTATATAAGCAGAATAATTATTTTTAAATGGTGCTTTATTTACTGGCAGACTGACGCTGAGTGTTGTCATTAACAAGACTCTCCACATAATGTTCAGAGTTTGGCTTTCTTCTTGTTCCTGAAATGTTGTTCATTACAGTGTGGAACACAGGATCCATCAAGCGTTGCTTCCAAACGTCTCTTGAATGCTGCTTCTCTTTTAGGCCAAGCACAACATGGCACAGAGGATCGTATTTTCAAAGTGTTGGGCTGACATACCAGGAGCGATGGGAAGGAGTGTCAGAAAAAACATCGCTCCTATTGAGATCATGCTCCATCCAGTTGTATGGAGATCCTATCAGGGGTCAAGTATGTGTTCATTACAGATGTTCAATTAACGCTCAGGACAGCAATCTAGTCTGATCATTCTGTTTATGTACATTGTGCTTCCTTTTCAATACACCTTGGAAATTTCATTAAAAGAAGACGAGCTGCAGCAGGTATCTGGCTCCTGATCCACTGTTTGCTTTGGTTTGATGTCGACGGCCGTCGAATGATACTAAGCATTGTGCTAGTTGGCTTTACTGTGAAATTATGAAGTGGAAAGACGGGGCTAAGGGAGACTTTGTTTCTAATAAGAAGGGGGGAATGGGGTTAGAGGAGTACGTTTTATATTTTATGTTAATACAGAAAAATAAATATGTACTTATGTCAAACTATATTTTGTCTATTTATGGAGTCCGCATGGGAAAATGTAAGACACAATGTCTTCCAGTAGAGCCTTCCCAGAAAACTTCTCTCCGATGAGAAACAGACACATCATCCTTTTTATCCATGCATTCTTCTTCTTTGTTAAAAGCTTGGTTCCTACACTACCCATAATGCAACAGCACCAACAGTTTATCTGGACTCATTCTCTCTTCACCTCTCACTTCACCCTTATTTCCCAGTGAGCATCACTGGATATTCACCAGTATATCCTATCAGCTGTCCAGTAGCAGTCGTGTAAATGAACACCTCCAGTCTGGCTGCACCTTCATAACCTCTGCCATCCCGTCTCTTGTCGTCTCGGTATGTGGTGGATGTGACCTCCGACCTGCAGGTCCTGAGCCAACAGCAGACTCCTCCAGAGACTCTCAGGCAGTCATCCCCACAGGCTGTGAGCGTTCCCGTCTCCGACAGACAGGAACGATAAGAGTCGCCACGCAGCACGTTCACAATCACCACGCAGCCAAATCCTGCAGTACAACGCAAGGTCACACTCATAAAAGGCTCCAGACTCAGTCTGCTCACGTCTCCCAGCAGAATCTTTGTCATCCTGTACTTGTCATGCCTAACTGTGAAGCTTTTACAACACGGTGAAAGTGATACACGTGGATTTATGTTTTTTACTCACTCAAAAACAGACTAAAACGACAAACTTTCCATGCGGAGACATTCCTACCATCCGTTCCACTAATCACCTGACTAGTGAAACGGACACGCTGACAGAGATAACGCCAGCGACCGATCTGATGCATCCACTTTCTCCAGTTTGCTGACTGCTGATGAGACACTTGTCATCTGCTTCTGAGAGTTTGTTTGCCTGACAAATCACCATGTCAGACGCGTCAAGAAGCCCAAACATGTACCGACTGACTGCGGAGCTGCTGAGCGGTTTGAGGAGAGCGCTGCACAGTTTACGGATGTGTGTGAAGTGAAGGTCCTGCTTGTCAGGACGATGCTGGTGTCTCCTTCCACTCGCTAACGCTGAACACAGCTGACAGGATCTGCATGCATCTTTTCTGGGTGTATATATTGATTTAATCCAGGCGTCTCGTCTGTCCTGGAGTCTGCAGACAGCTGTCAGCTAGTGTTGATGAGGACGGGTTCACGTGTCGGCGCCTGTGTGTGTCGTGATCTCAATGTGGCCTGACAATCTGACGTCAGCGCAGATATTAGTATAGATGGGATGGAAGTGTGACAAATTAAAGATCTACGCTGTGCTATGGAAGCTAAATTGAACAGAAGTGCACAAGAGAAATATTTTGTTTGTTTCTTCCTCCTTTTTATAAAATAAAACAAGGTGTTACATTTTCTTACATGCATTTTCATTTTCATTTCACTTAAGCTGCTACGTTGTGAATAAACTGCTGTTCAGACACTTCATACTTGACGCTTTATATATCTTTCATTTTTAACTTTTTTTCTTGTTCTTCTCATCTTATTTATCTGACATTTTACCTTTTTCTTCTTGTTTTTCTTCTTTTATTTTTCTTATTTATCTACTTGGCTTACTGGGCCCTTCAGAGAAGTATTTTGTACTGTCCCATGTGAAAACGTGCGTCAGCATGACAAATACAGACTCTGATATATACGTATACAGTTTAATGTAGATAGATTTCCCTGATTTCAAAACTTACAAACTGTATAAGATCTGTATAAGTAGTGACATGAAGCAAAGGTGATAAAGAAATATCTAGAAATATCTCACTGAGTGGCGACGCCTGAAGCAGTGTGTGTGTGTGTGTGTGTGTGTGTGTGTGTGTGTGTGTGTGTGTGTGTGTGTGTGTGTGTGTGTGTGTTTACATTATGTACACACCCAAAAACTACAGAAGTACCCTCTAGTATCTCTATGCTAATCTGCTGACTCCACTCTTTGCCTTCCTTTTGGTGTTCTATGAGCTGTAATTACCTGGTGCCCACCTTTCTGGTACCTTTTCTATTATGCAACTGTGCATGTACTAAAAGGTCATGTGAAACAAAGCAGACCACTGATTGGTCGGTGATAATTATCATTGCATCACCAATTCCCAGCACAAATGGTAGAAGGACGGCACAAATCCCTGCCCGCCATTTTTAATCAACCAACACTTTAGCTGCCTTAAGGTGTGCTGAATTGTGTTGAAGGGAAGATTTTAACTTCTTTTTTTTTTTTTGCACCATTGCTAAGACGACCAGCTTCACTCCGAGTCAAATGTAATAGAAAGCGACCTCCAGCAACCTGCTGGAGAGCTTAACCCTGGCTGCAGGTAAAACACAAAGTGCCCTCTGGTGTTGATCAGTTCTTGAGTAATTTACCCTCTAGAGTCCATTCATGTCAGAGAAAAACTGTCATCCATGGGTAATAGTTTTTGTGTTTTTATGACAGACATGTAGTTGTTTAAACGTCAGACTAACATGTAAAGAATGATAATTTAACCTGCCCCCTTTTTGTTGTCTTCCCCTGCCCCTCAGAGACGCTGAGCTGCCTGAGCTCCAACCGTTTCAGCTCATTCACCACGGCAGACGTTTCTTTTTGTCCTCTTTCCCTCAAACAGTTGTAGATGAATGAAAACACGGTTCAACAGGAATCACTCACATCCCAGCATCGTTCTTCTGTGATGGAGGACGCGCTGCAGTCGTCTCCCCCCTGTCCCCTCAGTGCATGTGGAGCCTGTGAGTCCTTCATCCTGCTGTTATGGCGCTGCTCCACCAATCAGTGGACATGTAGCCAATGACATCATACTTCACTGTAGATATTTGTCTATGGGGGGGGGAGTGACACCTCTGGTCACTGTGACATATTATCCGTCTCGCCCACCATGCTCTCCCTCTGAGTCAGATCTAATTGTGGCTGTAGTGAGTTACACGCTGGTGATCCGGGGGTCTGTGGTTGTCGTGAGGCCTTCTGTTATTGTTCCAGCTGGAGACTCGTCGGCAACACGACTGACAGAACACAGAATGCATGCATTGAAACTACTATTCCTAATCTAGAAGATGTTAGCTGGATGAGTCCATTCTGTACAGAGTATTTATGCAAAGGAGCCAGCCCTCTCATCTCTAATCTGTCTGACATTTAGAATCAGGACTACTGTCATTTGAACAGAATAAATCCATAGACGGTGGACACTGTGACCGTACACACAGTGATTATCTCAGGAGCATTTTGTGTTTCGTTGCTGTCCGCACTGCAATGAAATAAAGCTCAGGGGGGGGCTCAAAGAAAATCCGTTGGATCTTGTGATGTTAGCCGACAGATTAGCTTTGAGTGTGTGTTTATCTGCTCTGAGGCTGATCTTGTGAGTGTGATCAGTATCAGCCAGTGGTGACATCCCATCATCTGCGTTGCTTCATTTGTGTGGTTATGATGTGATTATATTGGTCATGGTAGATCACAAACTGTCTCTTGTTACATCCTGCGAAGCGTTGATGTGTTATAATTATCTGTGTTCGTCTGTCCGTCCATCTGTCCACCAAACGTCTCCACAACCGTTCAGACAGAAAGACGAAACTAAAGCAGATCACTCAGGCAGCAGAGGGGAGGAAGGTGAGATGATGGCCTTGACCTTGAGAAAATTAGGTCAAGGTCAAATTTCAACTTTTGTACACTCAGGAACCGGATAAGATAGAAAGACGAGGTAGAAGGCCAGTGTAAGACCATAGATCAAAGCTAGTGCTTTGATCTATGGTTTGAAATATTTTCTATCCTGAGATATTTTTGCACGTATCTGAGGAACTGGACAAGATAGAAAGACGAAACAAAAGCCGTTATATTCAGCGAGGCAAGGGGATGAAAATTAGGTCAAGGTCATACATTTACTTTCATACCTTTTCAGGTACACATCTCTGAAACCTGATGAAAAATAGAGCGCACCAGTTACATAATGGATCATTGGTCTTTTATTAAATGACCCTGACCTATGAAAGTAGGTCAGGGCAAATTTTTTAAATTTAGGGGTGTCGCGGGATATTGCAGTCTCGGACTGCCCAGTTCCAATCTGTGGGTCAGAGTTTCACCCATGTTGAACTAACAGTGATGGATGTAGCCTCTGACACAGGGTGGTTGTGTGGTCCTCAGTGAATGGGCAAGAGCTGGCTTGTGTTGTAAAGTTGTTTTAGTGGTCAGTCTAAAGACTACAAAGGTGCCACACAAGTAGTCTCTTTACCATTTGATGATGCTAACCCACAGTAAAGGCTGTGATAGGTCCTCAATCCTGAGCCGGTGGGGTTCACGTTGTTTCCAGGGTTAACATTTTGCCATAATGTTATGAGAAGTCCCTGTATTACATGATGTTTGAAATATTGCATTCATAAAATGAATGGAATGTGTACAGAATGTCATACAGCCGGTCTTAAAGGGAAGAGGTCGGGGCTGTGATAAACAGTTATGATTCCAGGGGGGCAGGCTGGTGGTCTGAGGTTTATCCAGGGGCCCTCCCTGCGTGTAGGGCCACCACTGCAACGCTGCCTGTTAACATGTAAAGGGTTGGCATGTCCCATAAATAATTAGTAAAGAGAAGAATGATTTCTGTGACCACATCTACTTTACATCTAGAGAGTACAGAAAATGTCATGTGTCCACAAGTAGCCTTATGACTCTGAACACCTCAAACATTTCCTCTTTGTCTTCTAACAAATGCGTTGGGGGACCACTGATAAACACAGTCAATAGCACAAAGTGTTATAATGAAATAAAACGGTGCCCATCTGGCCGAATATGGCTCAAACCATGATAGGCTCGCATGGATTTGGGCTGCAATGCCATCATTTGCACAGAAGGTAGCCTTTAACAATTCAAAAGAAAATGCTGCAGTGGTGCTTTAAAAGGGACACACGGATTTCATGGAACTAACTTAATTCCATTATGTTAAGTCGACCAATAGTCAACAACAAAATAGTAATAACATTCAGCCTTCGGCGTTAGCGTCAGTTAATGCTTCCGGGCAGAAACCTAACCGGCCAACATTGGTTCCTACATCCCTCGTCTCCTACAGGAGGACAGCAGGTTTTTTGTTTCTATGAATGTTGGTAAGTTGGTTGTTCGTATCTACTACCAGTAATTTAGCATAACCAATGAGGTAAAGGCAAGTCTTTGAATCAACAGCACCGGCTTCGCTGTATCACATTACTCTGTGATATTCTGTTCTACACTATTCCAAACCCAACCAGGCCAGAAAGGTGTGCTGGGGTTAACACACACATAGATAGTAAAAATGACAGTAAGACACACACATATACGCAGTCAGCCCCCTTCAGAACCCTACAACAACATTCAAACATGACCCACCAGGCGTCCCTGGGGTGTTAAAAGCAACCATGGCCGTGGGGCGGTCGGTGCTCCTTTGTTGTTTCAGCTTTCTGAATCGGGTAAGAAAGAAAGAAACGATTGTCCGACCAAATCACCTATCAGAGGAAAAATAATTTAAAAAACCCAACATACCGAATCAATGGGTCGGCGTGACCATAGTGTGATTTCTTACTGACAAGTCGCATAAGTCAGGCCTCTCAACATCCCGCCGAGTGGAGATAGCACATGTAGTCAAGTGTTTGGTTTGAACGCCGAATGGCAGAAAGTGTCACCCCTGATGAATGCTCCGGGGTGCTGATAAGACCAACTCCCCTCTGGGGGGGTGTGCAAACACCTAGGACACATGTGCACACACTCACACTGACATAGTCCTATAAATAGGTTTTAGTCTGGTGGGGTCAAAAGTGGAGTCCGGCCCAGCAGATACCAGCTCTGTGTGGCCACCCCCCCATGTCTGCTCTGTCCTGTAGTTACCTGAAAGTGAAAGCATCTCACAGAGGCTCAGTCTTATGCATGAACACTAACGTGACCCATGATCTGCATCTAGACTGGTGTGTTTCACTCACGCGAGTAGGTGTCCCTGGGAGGATGGAGGGGGTCGTACCAGAGAAAACATGGCTAGAGTTGGCCATTGTTGAGAAGAACCAACACGCTGGCTAACAGAGTGCTTCAGTCGTGCCGTCTGGAACTGCTGGACCTGCTGAGGAGATCCAGATGAGTGAATGTCTTCATTACTGTATGTTTCTATGTGTGATTGTGCTTTTCTGAACTGAACTCCAGCAGAGCCAGGACCCACAAGGAGGATGTAGACTATAGTCGTCTTGGCTACAAGAGAATGGATGGATGGATGGAGGCATGGATGGAGGGATGGATTGATGGATGGATGGATTACTTATACATTACTGAACTTAACAAAATAAGCAAAAAATTCAGTCAAATTGAGCGTAAATACAAGTTTTAATACAGACAATGTATGTGAGGATGTAGATGGACAGAGAACAGTGTCAAGGTCAGAAATGTAAACTATGGTCCTAAAAAAAGAAGAGAATACAGACACTGTGTAGCACATATACGTATATCTGTAACTATTGGCTCCTGTTACATACAGGCTGTAGTGACGGTATCTTTTTATTACTCCTGGGTTCTGTCAGGATAAAAACACTGATTCACTGGTTCACTTGAGGCTCCGCTGAGGAGGACGAGTCGCACAACAAATCTGGACTTGCAGCCAAAGTTAAATCTCTCCTGCTTCATGGATTTATTTCAGATAATATTGAGTCATTCTGTTTCAATTTCAGCAATTTTTACTTATTTGTTTTCCCCTTTATAACTCCACTAAAAGACTTTTGCTTGGCATCAGTGGTTGTTCCTTGTGATGTGGCTTCCATCTGGCCCATTAGTCATGGACATACACATTAACAACAACAACGCAGACAGTCAGTTATTAAATTTCTGATAGTGAAGGTTCAGGAATACCACGTAAAGCCATCCCATAGCCCTCGATAATAGGCAGGAATTAGAGTAAAGCCCAGGTGATGCGGGCCCATCTCTGCACAGACAGAGCCACTCTCCCCCCGCCTCCTCGCCCGCCCTGCTCGGGCCACCGGCCAGCGTCTGCAGACTACAGCCGAGGCAAAGTCAATTGCCAAAAGCTAAATAAGCACAAAAACGCAAAACAGCGTCTCCCTCCGTGTTTTGGTTTTTCACCAGATGTGGAGACAGTCTGCGCGTCTCGCACTCGTGTTGTGGTTTGGGATTTCACTGGATCGGTCGCCTCTGGTTGCCAGACACACTGACACCCCCCACCGGGCGAGTGAAGGTGACCACGCTTCAGACCAGATGACGACAGAGACAGAGGAGGGTGTAGATAGAGACGTTGGTTTGGGTTCGTCTTTCCCTTCTGGTCTCAGTGAGCTTCAATAGCAGAGGCTGAAGAAAAGGACGTGCCTCCACCCGTGTGTCCTTCACCTCCTCTGACAGCACATTTCCATCTTCTCCACCCTCGTTCCTTCACCACGCTGTCTGTCCTCTCCTTCTTTAGTTGTGCTTCATAATTTCTGCTTTTCTCTCATCTTTTTGTTTTTGCCCAGCCAAGTTGTGTCGTGAGAAACTTCTCGGTTTTTCCGATAACACTGATTGGGTGCTGATAACGGTCTGGATCTCTCTCTCTCTCTCTCTCTCTGGACATTTCCAGCTAACCACTTATCGCCCTATTTTATAACAGTGGAATAAAATAAATGATAGCTTACAAAAACACAGCGTCAGGTTTACTTAAACACTGACAAAAATCAAACCAAGTAGCAGATTACAAAATAAAGTATATTTGTCATACAAATAGCAGTTGACCAAATATCCTTTCCTACAGTTGCTGTCAGTTTTTTAATTTTTCTATAGCATTAATCTGTAATTTAATTTAAGCTCTCAGTGGATAAAAACTACTGCGTGGATGCTAGTTATGTTAGCGTAGTTAACCTTGCCTTCGTAAGCAACAATGACAGAATACTCCTTGTTGGGTTGGGCAAACATTGGAGGAAGGTTTTACTTTCAGTTCAGGCTTATGGTTACATGACAGACAATCCCGTTAATCCTGTGCTGTGATTGGTCAGTTGGAGCGTCTACCTGAGCGCCACCAGCACAGGCAGCTAATAGAGAGACATCGTCTGTCAGAGTGACGGGACACAGCTGCTGTCGCCGTGGCTACAGAGGCACCACGTCTGGTTCTATTACACACACACACACACACACAGAGACAATACCCTCCAGGACCCCCCACCCATATCCTGTGAACTCATGACCCCACACACTCATCTCTTGTGTTCAAGTAAACTCTTTACCCTCCTCCTCCTCCTCCTCCTCCTTCAACACGGTGGCTTTAACTCACCTCACACACACACACCCATACTTATTACGGCCTTTAAATTATCCCCCCAAATCCTCGGCTGTGATTGGTCCTGTTAAACCGTTCAACAGAACCGGGACAGAACCTGCTGTTCAATACAGTGAAGTTAGGTTAGGAGTATGAACCACATGAACACATTATATAAAGCGATAGATAAATATACTGCAAATATCTGTGGGCAGAAGCCTCATTAATAAAACGTTTGATCAATTCTATGTAATTACTGGAAATCACAGTGTGACACCTGAAGTGTTTTACTCACCAAGAGGAGACAAGAAGTCCGATACACACTTAAGATCACCACAAACTGGTGATTCTGGAGCTTCACACGAAATACAACTTTGAACAGGAAAGTTGTTGTTTTTTTTCTGCTTCATTTGAAATTTTCACAGCAGCTGGAAATTTCGAAGCATTTGCGTGAAGCCCGTCTGAGGAACGTGAACATGCTCAGATAGACAAGATCAAGGAGAATCGCTGCGATCGCTGCACAGCTCACCTTCTCTCTGAGGGTCCATGTGAACGCTCAACGCCAAGAGGGTCAGATTTCACCTCAGAACAGGTTCAAATAACAAATCACTGACAAATGTCATTCGTTGTTCTGTTGGTATGAAGTCTGATTTTATTGCTGGGTGACCGGATCACATATAGGAGATGTCCGTTCTGCATCCCCTAGATCACATGTGTCAAACTCAAGGCCCGGGGGCCAAATGTGGCCCTCCACATCATTTTATGTGGCCCACCAGAACATAAAAGGTAAAACCTAAAAATAAATAGGTCAAAAGTGGTCAAGGTTTCCCACAATGCAGTAGTTCATCCCAGAAATTCAGAGTTCTTTAACATTAAGGAGTAGTTACATTGAGTTACATTTAGTTACATTTATTAGTTACACCTGGCCCTTTGAGGACAGCCGTGATGCTGATGTGGCCCTCAGTGAAAATGGTTTGACCCCCCTGCCCTAGATCCTGCATTCAAACCTTTGACATCAGTGGTACTTCAGGTTATCCAGAGACGTCATGACACAAACCTGTGGGTCAGACAGAGGCCGAAAAGGACCTAAACAATTTGTCCAGTTTTAATGTGATTAGGGAAAATTTACATTAAAAAAAAATCCCTGCCCTTAAATTTAAGGTTCTTTCCTGGGATTCAGTGCGGTCGCTGTGTATGTTAACCTTTTCTGCCTCTAATCCCGTGGTTTCTTGGTCCTGGTCCTGGGGCGCTCCTGCCCTGCATGTTTTAGATGTTTCTCCTCCAACACACCTGTTTCAAATGAAACAGTCATTCTAAGGCTTCTGCAGACCCTGACGACAACGCCGAATCACCGAACATGAGATAAGAGCCGTCCTGAGACCTGTGCTGTGTTGCGGAATTTATGGTTGGCGAGGTTTAAACCTGGGTTTCCGCGCGAGGGTTCGCTTCTGACTCAGAAAATCACCATGGTAACTTGTGCTACTTGTCAAGAAACTCAGCACCGCCTACTGGTCAATCATTCGTCTGGAAAACAGCAAGGTGACATAATTGGCTGAAAATAGTCCAAGTGCTACAACACCCTGCTGAAGCAGTATATCTGGATGTGGAATTATAATAACAAGTATTAATAGTAATACTTCACAAAGATGGCGTGTTTGGTGTTCTTAGTAGAGGCTGGTTTGAAGTACTTTCTGTCCTGTAATTATGGAAGCAGGTGAGAAGGGTGGGAAGACAGACTTGGAAATAGATGAAGGTAAAAAAAAAAAAGGCTTCCAGGCTTTTATTGTTTCCTGTCATCAGACAGCTGAGCAGCAGCTCCAGCAAATGTTTCGTTTCTCCTCCATCAGCCGCTCCATTCCTGATCGTTTCCTCGTGTCACCGGCCCTCTGGTGGGACAGCTGGCCCCCACAGATGCCATTTGAGTCAAGATATCCAAAGCATTTCAGATACGTGTGTGTTCCTATCAGCAGCTAAGCTCATTTATTGGAACTGATGTCAACAAGACAAGATCGCCATCATTCCAGACATTTAGAACGTAAAAAGTGTTTGTTATTCCAGACTGATCTTGGATATTTTTTTTTTTTATAATATTTTGCACAACTATCCCCATCTGCTTTATCTACAACACAAGAAATCACACAAAACAGTAACAGTCACTTTTTGATCTAGTCGTCTGTGCAGTCGGCCAATAAACACGGCGTGCGCAGACGCCGCCTTATGAAATGTGTATTTTTAACATGCTCATGACTTATTGCATCAGAGGAGCGCTGCTTTAACATATGCATCATATAGCAGAGCAAACAGGCATGAATCATGACGCCCTGCTGCAATCTCAATGTACGTAATGTACAAAACTTGCACCCAGATTGGTGTATGATCTGTCTTTTTCTTGTTATCACACACATTCACACACACGTGTGTGTCTCCAGACAGTTCAGATGAGACTTGTCACATCCGTTGACATAGGGCCCAATTAAAGGGGAGGATTAAGCCGGGGCTGGGTGACCTCTTCAGGAATCTCCCGGAGACGCTGTGTGTACACTGTCAAACCCTCTGACAGACCTTCCCTTAAAGCACTTTCACCTGCTAATTAAGACACTGACTGTGTGTGTGTGTGTGTGTGTGTGTGTGCATGTGCATGTACAGCATGTGTGTGTAATTTGCGTGTGCTCACTCACTACGCATGCAAGACGGATGCAGCCCTGAATGTCAAGCAAAAGATTTGCAGCCCAAGAAAAGTCTATGTAAATATTTGACTTGAGCATTGTGTGAGTTTTTGGCGTTCACCACAGCACACGTCAGCACAGCCAAGAGACAAGTAAGCGTCATTTATTACATGAAATCATTACGTTTTGGTGTGTGCATCTCGCCGCCGCGGGCCCAGGCTGCTGGGCAACACGAGCCCAGAGGTGTTTATGGTGTGAGGGGATTAAAAACGGAGGCAGGGGGAGCGAAACGAATGATTAGTGCTGCAGGGAAAAGGCTCAGAATGAAGCAGCACACTTCTTTTTGGTGTTCTTTTTGCTTAGAGACAAACTGAAAAGGGAGGGAAGGAAATGGTTTGGTATTTTAAGGGAGATTCAGGACAAAGTATAGCCAGAGACGTGACCGATGGGATAGAAAAAAAAAGGTTGATGACAGTTAAAAAAAGAAAAGCACTGAGATCAAATAGAGGACAGACAGATCCGCAAAAAAATCCAGCCTAAGAAGAAGCAGAATGTATTATGTAATCCAGTCAGATGCCAGCATTAAGCAAAAATATATCTAGCAGTGGAAAAAACAAAAGTGACTTAATAAAATGTGTTGAAACTAACAGAAATGCAGCCACCATGAGACGCTCTCTGCTGTCACACTGAATAGAAAACATTTGATTTCAGCCGTGAAACTGCAGAAACTCGAGGGAAAAAGGTTCTTAGAATTAAACGACATTGGAGGATTTTTTTTAAAAGTGTAAAAGTTGATTTTCTACCCTGACTGTGATGAGGAATATAATACATACACACACACACACACACACACACACACACACACTCAAAAAGGCTCGTTCAGCTTCAGTCGGGAATACACTCAAAACATCACACTACGGTTTTTTTGATCCAAATTCCAACTGGAGTTTTAATCCAAATCTAAATTTGTTTTACTCTTTTGAAATGTAGTTTTGAACTGAAGAGAGTTTTTTTCTGTAATTCAATGAAAGTAAAATAAAAATCGATTGTTATTTTGTCTTGTCTTGTTCTCAAATAGATTCAGCTTTCTGAGGAATGGGCCAACATGTTGGGAAACACGCTAAGTGTTTTTCAAACAGAAAGTTAAATAGGAACCAAGTTTCTGTGAGGTGCGGGCCAACGGAGGCCTCCAGAATAATTGTGTGCATTTGTATTTTATCATTGGAATGAAAACTTACATCATGTGACCTGTGAGATAGTTACTGGTGGCATCTTACTGGAATTACATTATGTCAGGCTTGTGGAGGTAACCGTCACCAAAGGTCAAATAAAGCAGCTAACGCTGTTTAATGAACTCTTCTTGTTATTTTTGTGACATGTTTTATGTGCTTCTAATCATCCGTAACTTTAAAGTGTTGTTGGATGTTTTATTTTGAAATTTTTCTATTTGTAATGGTAAGATCAGTGACAGAGTTTTTGGATTTTAGCGTTTTAAGTGCTTGAATTAAGTTAGATGATACAAAAGGATGCAGTGGACAGAGGGAGAAGAAGGGATGCGTCCTGTATTTTAGCCTCCTTACATTCTGTAACCCCTGACGCCTTTAACCAGGATGCAACGGGGCAGCAGACGCCTGCTGTGTGACACAGACGAGGACACATACATGACATTCCGACATCGTTCCTCGCTGGTGTGTTCCTGGTTGGCCTACTGTCTAGCGTTGAGCGTACATTCCATATTATGTTTAGATCTCGCCTAGGAATAAACAGCAGAGAGAGCTCGGGGGTGTCCAGCTGCCGTCCCGTGTTGATGGACGTTTGGGAGGCTCTGTGTTGTAGCTGCTGTTGGCTAACGGCGCTGTCCGGGCGGAGCGGGCACAGGGCTCAGATCAACGCTGACAAATGTCTGCCTGGTATGTGGGAGCCGGAGGAAGGGATGCTTTGTTGAGTACAGGCTGCTATCTCACTGCTGATAAGATAAACCTCCTGTTGCTCAGCTGCTGGATGACTGACTGCCCTCAACCATCTCTTCAGTCTGTGTCAGTGAGGGAAAGTGTAAAAAGAGCCTTTTACAGAGTTCACACTGCGTTACGTCTGCGCGTGCCGCCTCAAATCAGAAGGCAAGATGCGTTACTGAATGTCAATCACAGATAAATGACTTGTCGCTTCAGCAGAACTAGTTTAGTGAAGTGAATATGATCTGTATCCACTTCACCAAACAGTCTTGTTCTTACTAAACAGGTGTTGTAGCGAGTCAGAGGTTTATCTCCTGGAGACACCATAGCATGAGGCAGAGAAGAGAGTCTGGAGATGTTTACCGTCCCTTTGTGTTTCGTCTGTTGTACTGCCTGTTGTACTGCCTGTTGTACTGCCTGTTGTACTGCCTGTTGTACTGCCTGTTGTACTGCCTGTTGTACTGCCTATGTAGTACTGCCTGTTGTACTGCCTGTTGTACTGCCTGTTGTACTGCCTGTTGCAGTGCCTATGTTGTACCGCCTGTTGTACCGCATATGTAGTACTGCCTGTTGTACTGCCTGTTGTACTGCATATGTAGTACTGCCTGTTGTACTGCCTATGTTGTACTGCCTGTTGTACTGCATATGTAGTACTGCCTGTTGTACTGCCTGTTGTACTGCCTGTTGACGGTGGGTCTGAGAGGACTAAACTACTGTATGTCTGTAGTACATACAGAATGTGGTACATTTGACAGTAAAGCTGACGTTGACTTTGAGATCAATAAGGTCTGGATGAAGCCACCAATCCACACTGTTATTTTGTGTTTTATTTTTTGGGGGGGGTCTAGCTGAGCGGAACACAACCGATTGTAGGCGCTGGGTGTCGTTCTAGGTGTTATATCTGAACGGAGATGTTTAGAACATGTTGTTCCTGACAGAGCTGCTGTTTGTTGTTCCTGTATGAGAGCATCTAACAGAAACGCTAGGAACCCTGGGAGAAGCTTTTTGTTAAACAGGGTCTCGTTTGTGTGGTTTTGGGAACCACTGCTCCAAAGCTGGTTGTTCCTGATCCAGACCAGTCACCAGACCAGTCACCAGACCAGTCACCAGGTGTTCATCCTGGGGTCTGAGGGCATGAAGTTCCTTCAATGCACACACAAACGTTTTATGGCGCTGACAACTTTGTGCTGTTGCCATCAGCCGTAGCGTAGGAACTGAAGCCTACTTTCTCCTCCAGAGCCTCTATCGACTCCATCTTTCTCCCCTGTGGACCCCCCCACCCCCACCCGCCCCCCTCCTCTAATGACAGCCCTGCTGCTAGATGGATATATTTACACTGGTGGCAGGGGAGGAAGAACGCTGCACATCATCCAGATCCCGTCCAGCCTCTGGGGCTCTGGGGGGGGGGGAGGCGGGGCTTAGAGGAAACCCTGGGCCGGTTAGCTCCTCCCCAGGCAGGGCATATCTCTCTTGTCGTCCCAGGACCTGCTCAGAGCTCTCGGCCAGATGGGACCAAAGCTTCAGCGGCCCCAGACTCTCACACCGCCGTCTCTGGGGGAGAGAAGAGGAAGAGGAAGAGGAAGAGCTGCTGCGAAAGTGATTTTTCTGCTTCCACCCGTGCTCCAGTAGAGCTGTTTGATGAGGCCTGGGGGGGGTCAGCTCCATCTGGTCTCAGCCTGGCGTCCGGAGGCGGCCCCGGGGGTCGGAGTGTGTGTGACTTAGATTTGCAGCCTGTGAACGCTGGAACTGTACTGTAAGCATTATGACTCTACTGGGCTCTGAACACTCCATACTGATACGAAGCAAGTTTAGATCAGGTAAGACACCTGGGGGTGTGGATTCTGATCCGTGTGTGTGTGTGTGTGTGTGTGTGTGTGTGTGTGTGTGTGTGTATTTACAGGGCGTCCTGTGTACATCATGTCAGTCATCCGTCCTTGCGGATGAATGATGTTGACACGCATGGCGTCCTCCTCAGTTAGCGCCAGCGGACTGACAGGTGTATGTAATAGACCGCTGACATGTGGCCGTATGAGAAATACCAGAGTGGGGGGGGGCGACGTGAGTCAGGAGTCCTCCCCGGGGGGTAACTCACAACAGGCGGCGCGTTGGCGTGATGAATTTACAGCCGGGCGTGTTCTTTTGATGTTTCGCCCGCCTCCTCGTAAAGCGGGGGACATGTGAAGGTGACGTCTCGGCCGGGTCGGTCGGGTCGGTGCACTTGCCCCCCACACACCCACCCCCACCCCCCGCCAACCTGTTGCTGCCGCTGAGGCAAACCAGCGAGACGTTCCCACTGCGTGGACCCCGATAAAGGCAGATTAGACACCGGAGAGGGGTCAAAGGTTATCTCAGAATGTCTCAATTAGAAAGTGTGTGTGTGTGTGTGTGTGTGTGTGTGTGTGTGTGTGTGTGTGTGTGTGTGTGTGGTGCTGGTTTAGTCTTAACACACAGCAGCTGTCGTGGCTTCGTCTTCATCACTGGTCTTCCTCGCGTTATTGACGCTCTTCATCTCCGTCACTCTTTGTCTTTCCTAGCGTCCGTCTTTATTCTCTGAGCGTGTGTGTGTGTGTGTGTGTGTGTGTGTGTGTGTGTGTGTGTGTGTGTGTGTGTGGTGTGTATTCTGACCAACACTGCCACCTCCCTGAGGAAAATGTAACTGATGGTGGCAGCAGCGGCTCAAACCTGCCCCAGCAGCCTGTAAACGCTGACCGACTCGGCCGGCCTGCAGGCTC
The DNA here is from genome assembly GCF_040054535.1 of Antennarius striatus. Classification (NCBI taxonomy): domain Eukaryota; kingdom Metazoa; phylum Chordata; class Actinopteri; order Lophiiformes; family Antennariidae; genus Antennarius; species Antennarius striatus. The sequence continues at coordinate 1,457,628 of NC_090796.1, forward strand.
TAATTGTGCCCCAGAAGAGGGCAGGGTAAATTAGGCTTTTCCTCTGAGATGTTTAGAGCAGATCGTCGGGGGTGGGAAATGACCCCCGGTGCTCCTGGGATGGGGGTGGATGTGTGTGTTAGAGAGCAGCAGGATGCTGCTCACGTTCCAGCCCTGGTGCTCCAGCAGGTTTAGAGATTCTGTCTCCGCCGCTCGCGTCGCTCCATCGTCGACTCCATGGGAACGGCTGAAGCGAGAAGCAAAGATAAAGATCTCCTTCAAGTGGTCCCCCCCGGACGGGGTCACGGGTTCTGAGTGTGTTACTGACTCAGTCTCACGCCAACTGGATAGCTCACTGCTATTATGTAATAGTATGAGAGGCAACCTGTATCACTGGCCACGCCCACTCACTAATCTGCTGAGCGTGACGATTTCACCTGCGGCGACAGGTGTGGAGAACACCTGAATGAAATCCGAGATGATCTTTGACGCCCTCATACGACTAAAGCCTCATGGTCGCCCATGGTAACGGGCATCCCCGATGCCAGAATAAGACCGTAACCGTGTGATGAGAAGGCCTTTTCTGATTGGATGATGTCATCACATGTTAAAATTCTGTTGATTCCAGACGCAACTTGGTTATCTTGTTCAAGTGAGGAGTTTCTGTTGTCGTGCAGTTTAACACAGGGATGATCAGGGAGGAAATTAAATCACGTAACTTGTATTAATTTTAATTTAATTTAACAAGACAGCCTCGGCTGCTTTGCTGAATCTTTAATGAATGCTTGTTCGATGCTGGCAGATTTATTTCTGACTAAACTGCCTTATAATCATAGGAATGACGTTGAATGGCTCTCACCTGTGGGCCGGGTCAGCTTGTCTGCTTCAGGTTTGCTCTTTCCTGCATCACCATACCATCACACTGTTGATTATAACTCCAGTAACGGCGGAGCGGCGGCTCCATCCGACTCTGGCTCACGCTCACAAATCTGCCTCAAACTGTCCAAAGACTGCAAGAAAAAATTTGCAGGTTTTGTTTTAAAGCTGGATTTTCACTTCATGCAGAGGTATTAGGCTAAAATAAACCTAATACTTCATTTAGCTGTACCTGTTTATTAGAAGTTATACAGTGACACTCATACATCTGCAGCAAACACATTCCTCCGAGCCCTGATGGAAAGTTCAGGAGTGTTCGTGTAATAAATGCGGGTCCCTTCGGCCGCGATGCTGGAGTTTAAGTGTAAAAGTGTGGTGTTACACTTATTGTGGACGTGTGAGTCACAGGATGGCAGTAAATCAGCATTTCACTACATTGGCTTGTGTAATTATCACCACTTCACCAGTACAAACAGGACAAATGGTAATTTATTTACACTATAAATCTGAAAACTTGTAAATGTGGCTGTGGGTTTGTATGTCCTTTGTTGTCAAGAAAGCCCAAGTTAAAACAAATGTCTTTGGTTTCAAAGTCAGCGGCGAGCGGCTGGGTTTGGTTCGGTTCACTGATCTGTGATTACTCGGCTGGGCTCGGCTTCTTTTCTCTGCAATCAGGACAGACGTCCCTCTGGTTTGAAGACGAAGAGCAGATTAGATGGCAGCTGCTGGGCTTTTTCACCTAGAATTATTGATATCCCTTCAGTAAACACAGAGCAGCAAAGAGCCGCTCCTCGAGTTAGAATAAAAGATGCTCTGCAGGATGGGTTTGCTGTTACGATTTGTCACGTCGCTTTTTTCTTTTCTTTTTCCATGACAGAAGAGAATAAACCTGCAGGTATGGATGAAAACTACGTCTGGTTTACGTTAGAATTAGTCAGAATTAATGTAAATGAGGGAACCTGTGTTAACTTGTTAGAAGCTCCGCAAATGAATGAAACGATGCAAGTTTAATGTTGTCTATCAGGATCTGGTGATGTTTGAATTTAATAGAATAAATTATGTGTTAGTGGGAAGTTGTTAGCTGTGGATCACATCAGGGTTGGGCTACATGGATTCTTACGGGATTAAATGGAACTATTGTATTGATTGTGATTGTATTGTATTGATTGTGAACAATATTTATGTATTTTTTGTAGAAGAATTCATTGAAAACGAATGAAAGTCCCCCTGTGAACGGCTGGTGTGTGTAGTATGAAGAGGAGAAACATATAGTCATCTTTAGACATTGGGGTCGACTCATTCATTCGTCTTCATTTCCCGGTTCTTCCGCTATCGCTGCCTGAAGCAGGGGACACTCCGGGCACGACGCCGGTGCACCGCAGAGCCACATGGAGTCAGACAAACACGCACACACTCACACCTAAGGGTAATTTAGGACTGATCGATTCACCTGAAGCACATGTTTTTGGAGGTGGGAGGAAGCCGGAGAACCCCCCCCCCCACCTGAGAATTAAATCAACTGAAAAATGTGAGGAATTACAATTAATTTTTTTTAATAGCGATTAATCAGGAATAATCATACGATTGAAATGCTGACATGTGTTTAATGGGGAGTTAAATGACTGCAGTCTTTCCTTCACTTTATAAGATCTGATTTTTTTAATTTTTTTTTTTTGGGGGGGGGGGTTGCTATGTAATTCATCCATAATGAATTACATTATGAATTTTTAGCAGAAACAATTACCGTAAAGTAGCGTCTCTGGATGACCTCAACTCATTTGTACACACACTCACCTGTGTGTGTGTGTGTGTGTGTGTGTGTGTGTGTGTGTGTGTGTGTGTGTGTGTGTGTGTGTGTGTGTGTGTGTGTGTGTGTGTGTGTGTGTGTGTGTGTGTGTGTGTGTGTGTGTGTGTGTCAGAGGTCGTGTCAGGTACATGTTCTCCAGGCCGTTTGCTCTCTGTGAAGGTGCGACCAGGAGGTCACGTCCCATTCTGTAAACTAAAGCAGATGTCAGCCGGGGGGGGGGGGCTGCCGTTACGTAACAGAGGTGCTTCGCTGGGGGAGAACCAGAGCTGATATTCAGTTAAATAGGATTCTATTAAAGCTGAGAGGACTCCAGCGGGACGTGAACCACCTGATGGAGATCATTAAAACGGAGGAAGACAAGCAGAAAATGATGAGAGCGTTACAGAAATGAGGAATGTTTCATGTGTGTGTCGGATCCAGGATCCCAAAGAGAGACCATCAGATAACGTCAGGAGGAAACACACACACACACACACACACACACACACACACACACACACACACACACACACACACACACACACACAGACAAAAGACAAAGATCCACAGACACAAGAAGAGCAACAGACACGGGGGAGGTTTACTGTTTATGACCCTGCACTCCCACCTAGGCTGCTTCCACACACACACACACACACACACACACACACACACACACATGGAGCATGCAGAAACGTGCACACACACGCTGCGGACCACACACTGCAGAGCAGATCTGTTTAAAAGCCAGGAGCTGTGTTTATCGTTCCCTACATCCTGCTCGCAGAAATATTTGTGTGCAGGCAGCGTCGTGGTTTTTCTCCTCTGTGCATGGATACATACATGTAAAGTGGGCGTGTGCACGTGTGTGTGTTGGGTCGTTGTGACGTGACGTCAGACGTGTTGTTCAGTGTAATTATGTGAAATCACAGTTCAGGTTAGAATCATCAGACGTTCAGCCTTCAACAGTGTTTTAAGTCTTTTCCCACTTTTTGTCTGTCTCTGTCTCTGTTCTGTCTTTTCCACATCTCTCATCTTCCTCCTTTTTACTCCTCACTTCTGTCTCCTCCTCCTCCTCCTCCTCCTCCTCCTCCTCCTCCTCCTCCTCCTTCAGTCCTACAGCTCAGACTTCAGCAGAGGAGGACACGAGAGCAGCTGGCAGACCAAGAAATCATGCCTCGTGAGTAACGCCTCCATCAGAGAGCTGTCACAACACACACACACACACACACACACACACACACACACACACACACACACACACACACACACACACACACACACACACACACACACACACACACACACACACACACACACACAGATACACACACAGACAGACACAGGCGCACACACACACACACACACACAGACAGACACAGGCGCACACACACACACACACAGACAGACACAGGCACACACACACACACACACAGATACACACACACACACACACACACAATGATAAACACACATGGATACATAGAGACGCAAAAACACACACTTGGAAATACACACACACACACACACAGACACACACAGACACACACAGACACACACACACACACACACACACACACACACACACACACACACACACACACACACACACACACACACACCGTTTCTGTTGATCACACTTAAACTACCAAAACGTGACCCTGGACCTGTGGGGGGGGGGCAGTTAAAACCAAGAACCAGTGAAGTTTAAGTAGACCTGAGGGGGAAGGGGGGCCTTGTGAGAACCCAACAGCTGACATTTTATATTCATGGTAATAAATAGATGGTTGAAGTATTGTTCCGTGGACTCAGGGTTCCCGATCGTCTGTGGACATAGTTTGAATGTAGGAACCCATCTGAAATGGGTTTACTCTGGGTGGTGTTCAGAAAGGACGGGGGGTCCTCAAAAATCTCCCTGAAAGAGAATCCACTTTTTATAGATTAATCAGAAATAAAAAATAAAAAAAGAGAAGTCATTTTACCTTTGCTGTTTCGTTACCACAGCAACAGGACCCACATCACATTGAGGGCGTAGGCAGGTCTGGGCTGGTCGCATCTTGTCAGTCACACAGACAGTTATCATGATGCTTTTTGGCCACTAGGGGGCAGTGAAACAAGCTATAAAGACAGTATTGTCACACGCTGGTAAACCGTTGCCTAGCCTCTGACTTCTGACTACCTGAACATTTCGGTCCGGTGTTTGTTGCTGATCTGCGCTTCGTTTTCTCCAACTCCTGAAGAAATCCCTGGTTCTTTAGCATTAAATGCTCCATCGTGTTCACCAGATACGTCTTGTCTTGTGTCCTCTCCTGAGCAGATAGTCTCCAGCGAGTCTAACTGTTTTTTTTCAGAACATGTTCTGCCTGCTGTCTGGAAATGATGCTCACTGTTAAAGTGAACCTAAGCAGTAATATTCCAGCTGTAAAAACCAAGAGGATTGTCTGAGAGACGCCAAAACACTCTGTAAAGCAACGTGTTTCCTCATTTGTTCCATTGTTAAATTAAGTGATCTGTAGTGCGGCCTGTAACAATAGTGCACATGGTTTTCCAAGCAATTTAGTACAGTTCAGATCTGATGTTGTGTATGAGAATGCTGCATGAATGCAAATGTTCAAATATCAAGTCCAGTGTGGGAAATATGTGTGGTATTGCATTTTCAAATATGCCCTTTAAATGTCAGTTCCCCTTGGCTCAATCAATATTAGTCTGATGATTTTGGAAAGCAGCTCGGAGAATCCCTAATTTCCCAAAGTTTTGTATGAGTCACAACTTTGATGTGAATATATTGCATATGACTGATGTATTATTATCTGACGCAGTTTTAAAATCAGATGCCAGCTGCTGTCATAAAGAGCAGGAGGAGGATGGATGGAGATGGAGTTCAGGACGAGGAGGACGGACTCCAGGCAGAAAGAGGCTAATCAGCTGCTGCAGAGGATTTCTGGAAAAAAGTGCCTGTAGTTTGTCTGCCTTCTGCGGTGCAATCTAAATGAGTTAGGGCTTAGGTCAACTAGGAAACTCTTTGAACGAGAGATTAAAGCATTAAAACGGACAGGCAGAAACAGAACGGAAGAAAAGAATAACAGGCGAGACGACAGGGGCTCTAAGGAGAGGCAGATCCAGACGCCAGACGCAGATAAATCCACAGGTGGTGACGGGCGGAGGTGGACGTCGAGGAAGCAGGTGGATGTCCGCAGGCGTCCGACGTGGGGAGATGGGCGGGCGGTGCCTGCAGCCAGCGAGCAGGGCAGACAGGTCGCCGAGCGACCGCAGAAGAATGCTCTCATGATGGAGGAGGAATCGGGGTCAGAGAGGTCGCTGCTTAGAGCACAACGCCTCTACATCACAAAAACACGAGCGCTGGACTGTCGGTGTCACGTACGGTGATGGGAACAAGTAGTTCTGAGCTTTCTCTTAAATCCTTACCGGGCAGCCGGACGGTCTCTGGTGTTCTGTAGGTCATACTAGCGCTGACATGTTTGCAACCGCGCACTGACAGCTTCTTTTTGCACATCTTTAACGTAAAATACCTACAAGAAACCACAAGGTTTGAGCAGCGTGAGTCGTACCCACTCCAAACCTGAGCCCCTGGCGACTCCTTTCATTCCTGGAGGAGCGATACGCCCGCGTGCGGCGTGTGGCGGTTTTCCTTTTGGGCAACTCGCCTGCAGCAGCTTGAAGGGGACTAGGAGTTGTTGTGTGGTATCTCTGGCACCGTTTGCCATTTCACAGAGGCTCCAGCCTCCAGATAAACTGCTGGTAAGTGCGCGGGGGGGGGGGGCGGAATCCAGAGGCCCGGCGAGGTCTATCAGTTCCTAGGAGTCTGTCACAGATAAGGCAGCAAGGAGAGTCGCAACTGGACCGAGGTGCTGCTGGCGCCCCTTCATGAGGAGAACTTTGAATTGGTTTCGGTCTCTTGTTTGCAGGCAGCGCAGATGGAAAAGGGTTTCAAAGGCCTCCATTTGTTAGGACACACTTTATAACACTTTATAACATTTGTTAGGACACACTTTATAACACTTTATAACATTTGTTAGGACACACTTTAAAACACTTTATAACATTTGTTAGGACACACTTTATAACACTTTATAACATTTGTTAGGACACACTTTATAACACTTTATAACATTTGTTAGGACACACTTTATAACCCTCGCCCACTGGACGCCTCAGAACTCCCTAAAGTGGTTCATGTCAGAGGACGAGCCAGGGCGTTGCAGCATCTTCCTCCTGCTGCTGTAGAGCCTTCAGACGCTGGGGGGGGGTGTTATTCCTGCTGGGGAGATGGACACGGCAGCGCGTCTCTGTGTATGTTATCCAGGGAACATCTGGTGTTTATTAGGCTAGTCAAGAACCCGCCCCAGCCTCTTAGGCCTGACTGGCGTGTGGCCGGCGTTGGAGCACGCACTGTCTGCCTGCCGGCCACAGGTCTGAACACACACACACACACACACACACACACACACACACACACACACACACACGTCTAATGTTTCCTCATAAAGACTATAAATGCAGGTTTACTGTGCTTTTACCTGCATAAAAGCGATGCCACCTCCATTCCCTGAGTGGCGGCGCTTTAATCCCCCTGGATGGAAACACAGAGGACCACAGGTCTGGGGCTCCGGCTCGTGGTCACGTGTGACGGACAGTCAGAGGGGTACACGTACAGGAGGGGTACACCTACAGGAGGGGTACACCTACAGGAGGGGTACACCTACAGGAGGGGTACACCTACAGGAGGGGTACACCTACAGGAGGGGTAGAGTGTACCCGTGCTGCTGCGCACTGTTTAAACGTCTGAGCCGGCCTCAGGAGCACCAGCTCATGTTACACTGTGTTCTTGTGCGATGGAACAGCACACACACACACACACACACATACACACACACACACACACACACACACACACACACACACACACACACACACACACACACACACTCAGAGCTCTGGGTGGGTCCGGCTGTGACAGGTGAGGCTGTTTCTCTGTGGGCACGTCTGAACTGATCCCCCCCCCCATCCTCCTCATCCCCCCCATCCTCCTCATCCCTCTCATCCCCTCATCCCCTCATCCCTCTCCTCCCCCCCCATCCCTCTCATCCCCCTCATCCCCCTCACCCCCCCCCCATCTCTCATTGACCTGTCCATTTCTCTGGTTCTTTTATCCTCCTTCTATTCTCATTCTGTGTATTTGTCCATCTTCCATCCATCCTTTTCTGGGGGGGGTCATTGACAAACACAATAGAAACAAGAAGCTGTCGTCTGTTTCGTTTTCCACCCCGTCCCTTTCTATTTCTTTAGTTGTTTGTTGACGTTCGTGTCCGGCCGACTTTCTTCTTCTTTCTCTGTCAGTTCATGGTTCAAGCAGACCCCCCCCCCCCTTCCTCTCCTTTGTTCTGTGAGGCTCAAGTTATCATTCTGGGGGGAACTTCATCCTGCTCTTTTGCCTTAGATTGAATTCAGCTCCATTGTTATCGGGCCTTAAGACCCCACCCCCACCTGTCCACCTCACAGCTCCATCCCTCTTTCCTTCTGAGGTTCCTCAGGAACATCCTGGTGAAGTTATGTTTGACCAAATAAGAGCTGCAGCTCCTTCTCATCTCTGGTAATCTAACGGATGTGGTGTTCTTTATGAGCAGATGTTAGCTTCACGCCAGCTCTGATTATTTATGTTGGGTTTAACACAAAGGGATTGTGGGAGGTTCAGTATCTCACCTGCTGCTGCCCTTAGATTGCAGTCTTCACATTCACTGTTCTCATCCTTAAAATATCTGCAGTGGGAGAGGAGCAGCTGATCAGGAATAAGAACCGATAAAGATAAGGGTATCAATAGCAGGTAATGGAATTGTGGTCAACCATGAGCATAGTGTTATCAGGGGAATGAATACAATATATTTGCATGGATGGATGAAAATAAGAAATATTAATTTTTAATTTTTATTTATTTTTTAAATTTTTTATTTTTTTCAAACACAACTAAAAGCAGCTGTGTAAAACGAAAGGAGATTTTTTAATTTATTTTATTATTTTTTTTGGACTAGCAACAGTTTATATTCAGGTAATCTAACAAATTACACAGAATTCAAATCCACACAGGAGGTAAAAGCAAAAACAGCCATTTATGAGGTGGAGTCAACTTTCAGTCCCTGAAGCGGTGTTTGGTAAATATTCCAACCTTTAATATTTTATATGTCTACATTAATGTATGTTTATAGTAGAGATAGATGACATTAATATTTACATTAACAGTAATAGTCAAATGAAACTGCTGAGTAACCAGGTTAGATTTACTCTCTTCATGTTTGTCTGCCTCATACTTTCTCATATTATAATTCAAACATCTGTGGATCGGTTTCATGACAAATAGAGAAGAACTCCAATCTGGAGACGGGATGGGAGACATAAACATCTGAATCCTGTTCTCACATGATCTGGATCTCAGTTCTGATCCCATCTCTGTAAATATCACTGACGTCCACGAAGCACAGGGTGAATGTATGTGCGTCATGGAGGACATTCAGAACAGGCCCCGACACTTATAGAATTAAAAAGAAACTATAAACGATATGAAAACTGAAAATCTGTCCGTCCCTCCGTCCGTCTATCTATACATACATTTACCCATGATGAGGGTCACGGATCAAAAGCGAAGCCGGTCTGTCATGTATGTGTCATGATGTAATGTTTTCAGATGCCTCCAGTCCTGCATTCCCAGCGTGTTCTTAGTGGTGTTTCCTGGCGGGTTATTGCATCTGCTAGTAGCATCAGTCTGTTGTCATGGTGACAAGACGTTTGTAACACAAAACGAGGAGATGAAGGTGGACGCAATAAAAACAGGAAGTGTTTTACTTTGAAAACCTTTTTTTTTTTTGCATCATTTCGTACCCGTTTCATTTTATTCACATTTCTTTACAAACATCACACTCCTTCCAGAAATGCGTGGCCCTCCACGGATGGAGGCCCCCGGCCCCCGTCTTTACACATGTCCGTGTGTGACGAGCGTTCTTCATCCCTCCTCCTCCTCCTAAAACAGCCCCCGGTCGGCCGGCGCGTTGATGTAGGGCCCCCCAGCTCTCAGCCGCCCCTCTGTTTGCCTCGTAATGCTCCTCATGTCTCTCTGTTTAAGCCTTCTTTGAAGTGTGGCTGGTGTTTTTTCAGACCGGGGGGGTTTTTAGGGGTTTTATGTTTGCCCCCTTGAGCTGACAGTAAACATGTTGCGTAAAGGAGCCGGCGGGCCGCCGTCAGCTGGTTTACACGACCTCAGCAGGAGGGGGGGGGGGGCGCCGTTTATTAAGATGAACAGCAGCTGTATTTGGTGTGTGTGTGTGTGTGTGTGTGTGTGTGTGTGGGCGTACCTGTGTGTATGTTTGTGCCTGCCCCCCCCCCCCCCCACTTCAACGGGTCTGTGCAGCCACCTAAAGAGCTCTGTGACAGAACCAGGCTGTTGAGCCCCCCCCCCCTCGCCTGCAGCATTAACCCCTCACCTCCCAGCTGTCCGGCCCCTCACACAACACCCCCAGCGATCGCTTCGACCTCGATGCCGTAACGTTGGAAACTATGTGACCCCACCCCCCACCCCCCACCCCCCGGCTACTTGGACAGCGGAAGTGGACGTGGCTCACAGATTTCCTGCAATTCTGTCATTTCAATCTCCTGGTGACACCCAGCAGATTTAAAGGCTCAGGGAGAACACACACACACACACACCATCAGTGTGTGTGTGTGTGTGTGTGTGTGTGTGTGTGTGTGTGTGTGTGTGTGTGTGTGTGTGAGGTCAGTGAGTTGTGCAGAATGGGCCCGGCACTGTGATTGAAACCAGGGTCTGTTCCTGCCTGTCACATATATATTATACCTCCACACACACACACACACACACACACACACACACACACACACACACACACACACACACACACACAGTTCAGATAGCCACTCTCAGCTCCACCAATAGAAGCTGCGTTCGCTATCAGCTCAGCCAATCAGGGGCGTGGTGGAGGTGAAGTGTGTGTCTTTCACACACACAGTGTGACACCTCTGGGCTGAGTGTCTCTGGGTGTCGGTGGCACACACACACACACACACACACACACACACACACACACACACACACACACACACACACACAGTGGTTTACAGTGTGTCCTTCTCCAACGGTGTAGATAACATGACGCTGGCGAACACACTGGTGGACACTTACTCATCATTAAGTACAAACAGTACAAAAATGTTTTTTAAATGAAGTACAATTTATTTATTGTACAATAAAGTGAAATAAATGTCACATTTATTGTCTTTATCATCACTGTAAAAAGAAGGGATCAGATGGAGGGTTCAGTTTTCATGGTGTGTTCAGTCCTAACAACACAGTCTCAGACTGTAACATCCCGCGATTTTTGCATTCAAAATGTTGCCCTGACCTCCTTGCATAGGTCAAAGGTCAAAGCTAGGGCTCTGACCTACTGTCATTGATCAAATCAATGACAGTAGGTCTACGGTCTTACTCACACTGGCCTCCTCCCTCGACTTTCTATCTTATCCGGTTCTTGAGTGTACAAAAGTTGACAGTTCACCGTGACCTTCTTTCCTCAAGGTCAAGGTCGTCATCTGGTTTCCATCCCCTTTGCTGCCTGAGTCATGTGCTTCTTGTTCCATCTTTCTATCTGAACGCTCGTGAAGATATGTGGTGGACTAACTAACGGACGAACACACCAACACTGACGAACACGTCACCGCTTTGAGGCGGGATGGAATCAAGGTCAACGGGAGTTTTAAGCCTTGATCTTGGCTGCATTTTTAATCATTGGTTGCATCAATCATTATTAGTGACTTAACAGTGGAGGTAAAATGTTGTGACATCACTAAAAGGAAGTCAGACCAGATGAGGACTTCTCTACAGGTTAGACCTGTTTAGAAGAATCAGGTAGACGCTCAGACAGACGCAGGTCTCAGTGTTTGTTTCCTGAGCTCCTGTCTTTTCATCCCTTATAAATGATTTAAATGATTGTGCTCTGATTCCTGGAGCATCTCTCTTCTTTTCAGGTCACTATGCTCCCAGATCTAAGACCAAAAAGGACAGATAAATGAAATAGTACAGTTTGACCCCGCTTTAACAAACTATCAGCATCGTATCTCCTGTTTGTCTGTTCTCTCAGGACCTCCTCTCTTTTTGTCCTCCTTGCAGTAAACCATGGTAAGTTCCCCAAGCAGGAGGACTCGTACGCCTTTGAGGAGGACAGCAGCAGTGAGAGTCTGTCTCCAGAGCAGCACCACAGCGACGAGTCGCAGGGATCGGCCTGCCCTTCGTCTGAGGCGGCCGGCAGCGCGCCCTCCTCCTCCTCCTCACCTGCTCTCACCAGCCCACGACAGGTGAGACTGCTGCACCTGGATCTCCTCCACTGGTCACTCTCATGCATGATGTTGTTGCACAGTTCACATAGCTTTGCTTCTTCCGCCCCCTTGTGGCAACAGAGTAAACTGCAGAGTAAACCCGTAAGTCACTTGTGAGTCAACCAAAAAACCGTTGGACGGACTTGAACCATGCAGGTCTCACATTCCTGCACGCCTCACACAGCTGCCCTCACGTCATCGCCGCTTACCTCTCACTCACCATGACCTCATCCCAACGGTCGCCGTCGGTAACGGCCACAAGATGGAAATCTGTGCCAGAACAGGAGTGTTTACATGCTTCAGACTTCTTCTATGAAATGTTCCAAAATGAATCACTCGTCCACCACGGTTGGAAACTTGTGTTTAGAGCGATTTGGAATGTTTTCGAAGAACCCTCGCTACAGTCTGGGTTTAACTCTTCCACTTGGATCACGAGGTGTGAGTAAATCTGAGGGCAGATCTCCTGAAGAAGTCGAATCGCTGGCAGGTGAAGCACACAGTGTGTTCACACTGAAACCATGAAACTGAGGGCAGCAAAAGCAATGACCTCAGAATATAAACCAGAAAACACTTGATTTGTATGATTAATATCACATATACCAATAAATAACAGTTGATATGCAAATGAAGAGATCCACAACACAACAGTTTATCAGGATCCACTCAAGATTATTTGTGGACGAACAAAAGTGAACAAAACAAAGGTATCACCAGTTCAATCTGTGGGTACACACACTTATCATGTCTGCTTCATTTGACTGCTGTTGATCAGTTATCAGAACTGATCAACTTTTCAGCATTTATGTACTTAATGGTGCATTCACTGTTCCACCAAATGTGTGTTCACCAGACACAAGCAGTTATATCCTCATAACAAAGAGGATCAGAATGAAAGCAAAATAAGTAAATCCATGTTGTCAATATTTTTTAAAAATGAACCATTTTCCACATTAATGCATTAAAATCAACGTGTCTTCACTCAAAATATTTCAGTTTTTCCAAGTTGTTGTTGGGTACTCTTTTTTTAAATGCATTTTTATAATTATATACATTTTTCTTTAATTACAAGAAAAAGGCAGTAAAGTAAAATATGTCCATAATTTCCTCTGAAATATAAGCTTCAATACCTGAACAGGTTTATTTCATTCATTCTTCATGTTTAACCAGCATCAGCAACTGTAATGCTAATTAGCGTGAAACATTCATTCCTTCACTCGATTTCCGTACCCCTTCCTCCATGTTCGCGGGTCACGGGGGTTGCTGGAGCCGACTTATGGGCATGAGGTGGGAAGACGTGATCTTTTTTTCCACGTAGTTGATTTTCTGTTTAATCTCTAGATCACATTTCCAGAACCTCCTCTGACAGCTCCACATAGTCCAGGGGTATCAGTGGATGTGGGTCTGTACGCTTCAGACTATAAAGACGGTACTGGTTTTCTTTGTGACCAGGGCAGTGCAGCTCGGGACCCACCTGATCAGGTGCAGGAGGAAGGCCTGTCTGCTGCCAACAACGGCCAGGCTAGCCCCCCCATACCTGTTCCTGCCATCGTCAAGGTCAGCAACATTTAACCACAGAGCATCTCTCCTTGAATGTCTAATTTCTCTGTGCTCACACCCCCCCCCCTCCTCACTTTGATCAGTCCAAGGTGTCGGACAAGAACCGCCACAAGAAGCCCAAAGATGTGAAGCCAAAGGTGAAGAAGCTCAAGTACCACCAGTACATTCCTCCGGACCAGAAGGCGGAGAAATCCCCCCCGCCCATGGACTCGGCCTACGCCCGACTCCTCCAGCAGCAGCAGCTCTTCCTGCAGCTGCAGATTCTCAGCCAGCAGAAACACACTCACACACACCCGCAGTCCCAGCAGCACACACACACCCTGCAGACACAGCCTCAGCAGCGGCAGCCAGCGTTCAGCTACCAGCCACACCCGCAGACCCAAAACCAGAAGTAGGTCACCATCAGGGCCACCTTCACCCAGCATCCTCTTGGATGGGCATCATCTTTACCAACTCATCCTCCTCCACGTTGTGTTTGCAGGTCGAGCGGCGAACAGCTTTCAGCCTGCAGCTCCAGCGGCCCCCCCAGCCAAGCCAACAGTAACGCATCCTCCCCCCTCAAGAACACATATCCCCATCAGAGCAACATCTCACAGGTCAAACCAGGACCCCTGCCGGGAAACCTGGACGACCTAAAAGTAGGTCAAAAAAATTAAGGAACATTGATACCAGGCTGGGGACAAACTGAAATAGCATGACATATTTTTTAAAAATATTTTAATATTTTTTGTATATTTTAATGTTTAATAATATTTTAATATTTAATGTTTTTTAAATAAAAAATATCATGACTGACTTTTTAAAAATATTTTAATATTTATATATATTTAATATAAAAATATAATAATATTTTAATATTTAATATTTCATTTTATTTTTATATTAATATTAAAATTATATTTTAATATTTTTTTTAATTAAAAAAAGAATGTCTGATTTCTTTCTTCTCAGGTATCGGAGCTCAGGCAGCACCTGCGTATCCGCGGCATGCCCGTCTCTGGCACTAAGACCGCCCTCATTGAGAGACTCCGCCCCTTCAAGGACTCCAACGCCGCCTCCTCGCCCTCCTCTGACATCACCGCTGTGACTTTCCCCGTCACACCCACGGGGTCGCTGTCGTCCTACCAGTCCCCATCCTCCTCCAGCGCCCTGGGGAGCTACTACCCCTACCCCAGCACCTCCTCCACCCCCCCCATCTCCCCGGCCTCCTCCGAGCTGTCGCTCAGCGGCTCCCTCCCGGACAGCTTCAGCGACGTGCCCATGTCTTCACCGACGCAGTTCGCCCTGCAGTCGTCTCCCGTCCAGCTGAGCGTGGAGGACGGGCTGGGGGGTAGGGGGCTGGGCGGGGGGGACGGTGGGGGTATGGATGGTGCGGAGGCGGAGAAAGATAAGATGCTGGTGGAGAAACAGAAGGTGATTGAAGAACTGACATGGAAGCTCCATCAGGAGCAGAGGCAGGTGAGAACAACACCAACATCAAGCTCTGAAGGCTGGTCCTACACCCCCCCAACACCCCCAACACCCCTAACACCCCCACTGTCTCCATGTCTGTCAGGTGGAAGAGCTGAAGATGCAGCTGCACAAGAGGAAGCGCTGCTACGGAGCGACGCAGGACCCCCTCTCTGCCCCACCCCACCCCTCCATGCACCACCAGCACCCCCCAGACATGATGGGCCCGCACTTCTTTGGGGTGACCATCAAGCAGGAGCCCATCGGCTTGTCTTCCAGCTGCCCTCTGACCTCTGCCAAACAGATGAAGAACTCTACGGGCAGCTGCATGGAGGATTTACACTGCAACGCCCCCCTCCCCAATATGGGGGGTCCCGGGTCGGCACAATGCATGGACACAGCCCCAACTTCTGGAAGCCCCTCCACAATGTCGGCTTTTCTCAGCCCGCAGCGCTCGCCACAAGACTCCCCCATCGGAAAGCCTTCGAGTAGCCCCCAGCCGTCTTCTCCCAATAATCCCTACCTACTATCGCCTCCAGTGGGGAGAGACGGCTGCCCCCACCCTCAGGGCAACAACAGGGCGCGCAGCATGCAGGTAGGATGTAGTCATAGTCATAGGGTTGTAAATTAAATATTAATACTAGATATTAAATATTAATACTAAATATTAATATTAAATATTCTTACATATTCTGTGAAGAACTCAAAAAATGTAGCTGAAATGAAGAGAATGACAGTCAGCAGGGAGACGAGGGCTGTGAAAACATGAGAGGATTCAGCTCAGCATCACTATTTCAGGACCCAACAAAGTAACATGCATGGATAAAAATATACCAGAGGTGACAGAACGAAGTAACAGGAGCCTGAGGGAATGTCAGTCTATTAACTATTCAGTATTCTGATACTCATTTTGATTCCAGAAGAAGGAATTTCCCAATCAGCCTTAAAATTACATATTTTTTTTGTGTGTACATAAATATTTCTTTTTTTATTAATATTCCAGGACAAATCACAATTGTTCTTGGTTGTTCCAGGAGTAGAATGAACTTGTACTCAATATAATTAATTGATTGGACGATAAAAATATACAGTAACTCACATGCATCAAACTCCAGGCCCGGGGGCCAAACGTGGCCCGCCACATCATTTTATGTGGCCCTCGAGAGCATAAATAGGTCAAAAGTGTGCTTTAACCAAAAACTACATTTCCCACAATGCAATAATTGAGCATATTTTGAACAAAGTTAACGTCCTAACTTGTGTCTGATGTTATTTTTCTTTATTGATTGATAGTTTGATCCTTGATTGATGGAGTTCTGTGGGTTTAATAACCTGACAAATTAAAAGGATTTATGTTAGAACAGAGAAACAAACAAACATGTTTTTTCTGTCTAACTGTAATGTTTGGAACTAGAATCAGTCAGAAATTCAGAGTTATGTAACATTAAGGAGTAGTTACATTTAGTTACATTACACTGAGTTACATTTAGTTACATTTATTAGTTACATTAAGGAGTAGTTACATTTAGTTACATTACACTGAGTTACATTTAGTTACATTTATTAGTTACATTAAGGAGTAGTTACATTTAGTTACATTACACTGAGGTACATTTAGTTACATTTATTAGTTACATTAAGGAGTAGTTACATTTAGTTACATTACACTGAGTTACACTGAGTTACATTTATTAGTTACATCTGGCCCTTTGAGGACAGACATTATGCTGATGTGGCCCTCGGTGAAAATGAGTTTGACTCTACTGCAGTAATTGGACAAATTTGAGATTTATTGAAAATAGAGTTCTTCCAATAAAAACTATATGGTGGACAAACCCACACCGAACATCCACGTCCTGAGTGACGCTTCAGTTTTATGCAGATGATTCAATCCTAATCTGTTGTGACTGCTGCCTCTCTGCATGCTGCCTTCAGGGACATGATGGAAAGTCTGTACTTTTTTCTAATATACTTGATTACATCTATGGGCTCCTGACAGATGCAGCAGAAGAATGGCGGTCAGGTGGTGAACTGTTCTTATCCCGCTGACAAAAGAGGCATTCAAGGAGTTTTCCCCAACTCATCCGACTGTGGATCAGCCAAGGCTGAGAACCACAACATGCAACCGAAGGTAAACATCACGTAAACACGTTTTTTCTGTCACGTATAGCATCTGAATCACTTCACATCCACATAACAGTTTCCTCTTCTCTATTTGTTCCTCCTCTCTTATTCTAAATAATTGTCTGTTATGAAGTTCATTGTCTTGTCGTCTGTTTCTGTCACTTATTCTTTCACATTCTCATGACTTTTCCTTTACAAAGACTAAAGGTCAAACCTTTTCTTTGGGGCAAATGTTTAACATCGCTATGGTTATTCCATCATGAGGGCCTGAATCATGTATTTTTTTAAATCTGCATTGCACTCACGTTTGGTAAACTCCTCTATTCTAATTGGTGGCTAATGTCACTTTTTACCTATTTCTCATATAGATGTCAGTAGTGCCTTCTTCTCGGCATGTTGGCCAAAAGTGCCAGGTCTCCCCCCCTGCCTTCAGTAGCTCAGATTCAGATGCATCTGACTTAAGACAGCCCCCATGCTATGAGGATGCAGTCAAGCAGGTAAAATTCATGCTAAAGTTAAGTAGAGAATGGCTGCCCAAACATTTTACTTACCTGTCGGCGTTGCTCTAATTCCATCTGTCCTCCTGTCACGTTCCCTGTCTCATCATCACCTCTTCATTCCTACATTTGCTTTGGTAACTCCACTAACCCTCCAGCCTTCACCAGTCTGAACCTGGGGGGGGGGGACGCTGTAGAGACACAGCGGGCGGAAATCATCTTGCTTAAGCAAAAAGAAAAAGAGAACTTTAAAGGTCTCCTCATTAGAATTGTTCCTGAATATCCTCTGGAGTCTAATCAATAGATATTGGTGCAGATATTGCGATTGAACTGTTAAACACCATTGATGATATTAGCATCATAAGTCTAGTACCAGTTATTCTGTAGTAGCTGCCTAATGAAGATAAACGTCGTCCTACCATAATAGTTAACTTAATCCACAAAAACAGACACTGAAACAGAATAAATCCTGACCGGGTGCCGTCTATGCCAGCATTAGTAGACAGGGTTTTTTGTTAGTTTCTTTGTTAATTCAATCATACAAATGCCTTGATATTAAATTCTCACACAATAGATGTAAATAATCAGCCTAAAAAAAATGGGGTGCAGTTATTTCAGTTTGAACATCATGCCAACAGCCCATAAATCAAGGCCGTCTCTGGGCCTGAAATGCAAAATACTCCAAAATGAAGTCAGTTTAGAAAAACTTGCATAAACAGACTCCGCAAGAAGGACGGTCAAGGTTTTCTGAAATGTCTCATCTGTGCTACTAAAAATGAACACAAGGTAATCTGAAGTCTGGCTTAGCTTCGTCCTACAGTTTGATAAACTACCGTTGTTTAAGGACAGTTTGCAAATAGCATCATCCAACATTTCAGTTCACCGTCTTTAGTGTGAACTAGACTGTTTCACACATCCAATACGTGAGCTTTCTGGTACATTGATTTCTCTAGAAATTGTAGTTTTCCATCTATGATGGTGAATATGTTATATACTGATGTATTTGTTGTTTTTTGTGGGGAAGTCCTCGTCTGATGATCCTGTTTCTGACTATGAAAGCTGGCAAAGACACAAATTTGAAGACGCACAGTGGAGGCAGTGTGACAATGTGAAGATTATTGATGGTAATATAATGTGTGACCGACAGGCGAGCAAGAAAAGGGATCTTTCCATCCCGTGAAGCGGTGATGTAATGTCAGTGTTTGTCCGCCCACCAAATGTCTCCACAACCGTTGCAGATAGAGAGATGAAACAAAAAGCACATGACTCAGGCAGCAAAGGGGATGAAAATAAAATGATGACCTTAACCTTGAGAAAACTAGGTCAAGGTCAAATTTAAACTTTTGTACATTTTTTGCACATATCTCAGGAACTGGATGAGATAGAAAGGCGTTATATTCAGGGAGGCAATCTCTAAAACCTGATGAGATATAATCACAAAACAAAAAGCAACTTTTTCAGGAAGCCAGAGGCACAAAAATGTGAGGACGACCTTCACCTTTGAGAAAACCAGATCAATGTCATACTCTATAATACAATATAGAATTCATTGCTTTGACCATTATGAATGTAGGTCAGGGTAAAATTTTGAATTCAGGGGTGTCGCAGGATGTTGCAGCCTGTGACTGCGTCATTCAATAATCAAAGTATAATCAAAGTATAATCAATATACAGTCATACTTTAAGATGTAGTGATGTCAACTTACATACTGTATGTTGCTCTTACTGCCCACGTCAAATATTCCTACAATACCTACACTATCTTTGGCAAGCTCACCTTTACCTGTCCTGTTTGGAGCTTTCAAACCATTTGGTATTGATTACTGTTCATAGCCAAGTGCACAGACAATTTAATCCTATAGTATTACAGTAATTGTAAAATCATCCAATATCTGAGAGGTTTAAGACAGCTAGCGTCTGTATAAACTCTCCCGAGAAAAACAAGAAAAGGATCTTCATCTGGATCAATAAGTTGGACTCTCCAAAGAAAGCTTTGAAGGCTTTCATATTGTTTTGTACAAATCCTTAAATGAACTGAATTTCCAAGTGTGGAAATAAAATTCAATCTGGAAACGATCGTTTATTTCTGTTCCAGCAACTGACCCGAAGTCAGCAGATGGATGAACTTTTGGACGTGCTGATCGAGAGTGGAGGTAAGGTGAAATTCCTTGAATAACTTTAACGCAGCTACCACTGACGATTGAAATGCAAGATTTAAAGGTTTAAAGATGACTCCAAGTCTAGTAAATCACCACAGTGGTAGTTTTTGCCCCACGTATCGGCTCCCGGGACCCGCTGTGACCCTCCCTCCTCTCCTCTTTCTCTTCAAGAGATCCCGGCTAACGCCAGAGAAGAGAGGGGGAGGTCCTTTGTAACCAAAGTTGTGCCTCACATTACTGTGTCCCCAGGGTGTCCCAGCCTCCTCATCCCACGGTTCCACAGACACTACGAACACCTGCCCCCCGCCCAGCTTCCTTACGATCACTCAGCCAATCCCATCGCCGAGAGCCACCTGGAGACTCTGCTGGGAAGTGCGATTGGCCGGGGAGGAGGAGGGGAAGTGGCCCTTCTTAAAATGGCAACTGAGGACCGGGGGCAGGAAGACGAAGGGAACCGAGACGGCGAAGGGTACGGGAGCCCCCACCCCCACCACCACCGCCACCCGTCAGAAGTGCAGGGGATGGTGAGCATGACGTTCAGCGAGACGCCGTGGGAGACGATGGAGTGGCTGGACCTGACGCCGCCCAGCTCGGCCACGGCCTTCAACGTGGCCCCGCCCAGCGGGCCCAACATCTTCAACACGGAGTTCCTGGATGTCACAGACATTAACTTGAACTCTGCCATGGACCTTCACCTGGAGCACTGGTGAAAACACCACCGCCAAAGCCAACAAAAGCGAGCCAACAGTGATCACACAGACTGCTCACACAAGCCACGATCATCAGCAAAGAAACTGTTGAAGTCTACCTGAACAGCACCAACCCAAGTGCCAGAATGTATCGTAAGAACACAAACCTACGTCTAAAGGTTGATGTTTGAACTATAGAATGATTTTTTTTATATATATATTTTTCTCACTCATTTGAGGTTCTCAAGTTATTGTTACTCCAAGATTTGAAGGGCGACCCTTTTTGAGACGATCTTTGTCCGTTTTGGGCAACGATGCGCACAAACTGCCAAAAAAAGAAAAAGCGTGACGGTGAACACATGAAGGATTTTCTAGGTTAAGGAAGTAAATAATTGCTTTAATACCAACACCTTATTCAATACCAGTGTTAGGCCACCTAGACTTGAACAAACCTTTTGACAGTCATTGTACATTTTCTGACTTTATGTTTGTATTACTGGAAAAAAAACAAAAAAACAAAAGGAATTATGGGCTGGATTCGATCTCTTATCGTGGCTGTTTTGTAAATATCTAAACAAATCTATACTGACAGAGACAAGGTGACGTCTGCACATTTTTGTCGGTGGTGTGGGAGGACACAAATCATGTAATCGGTTCATTTGATGTAAATATGACCAAAAACTGTCACGGTGCACCTCTAGCCTAATGCACATTTGTCACATTTTGCTTGAGCTTAGAATGCGTGTAGAAACGTTCGCCATTCCTTTGATGGCCATTTATACAAGTTTCATTACACTATTTGGAGTATTTATCCACTGAATGACATTAGGGAGAAAAACAGTGTCTGAAACTGTTGGTCTTATTAGTTTTAACTGTGCCTTATTCGCAACAGCTTTTTATTAAAACATTTATACCACTTTGTACTTTTGCTATTCCCTGAAAGCTGATAAGGAAAGCTCCAACATCAGTCGGCCTCACTTTTGCTGTAAAATACAAATAAAAAAATGTTTTTTAAGTAGCGTCTATACCCTTACAAATTCCGTCTCTGCCCAGGCCAATTAGTTATTATTTATTTTGTGTTTTTTATATTTATACTTTATCCTGTATTTATACTGACATTCCTTACTTATAGATTGGGGCTCTCTGATTTAGCAGGAAAGGCCAGCGCTGCCATTATGACCATTTTCATGTAAATCACCTCTTAAAAATGTGATAGAAAAGTGAAGGAACCACTTTGAAAAGCCATGTTTTCTTACAGTCACTAAAAGAACCATGAAGTGTCCATTATTAGCACTTGTGAATAGGAAAATGTAATATATTCAGATCTTTACTGTGAATACTGCATATTCCCACAGCCGCCCTGTACACACAGTAGTTACAACAATTAGAGTCACAGCAGCTTTAAAGCTTGACTTTTCACCAGTAATTGATGCCACTCTAATATCTGCAGACCTGCTTCTGTCCCAAATCCACAAACCAAACATCTCTAACTTCACTCTTCCTTCAGTAGTTCCAAGGCTGAAACCTGCTCTTCAACGCAATAAGCTCATAAAATCCTAAAACTGAAGCCTGAATACATCTAATCCAGAAGATACAGGTCTGATATTACCGTGGCATCACTCACGTTTGAATAGAAGGTGAAAGAGGATTTCTCAAACTCATTCTCTTGCTTTTAGCATCATGCATTTAGGGCCTCACTTTGTGTTGTTAGACCGCACGTTCCTTTACTTATGAAGTGTTGCACTTGTTAAATGGGTTCGTTGGTATGTTGATATTCATCTGCTGAATGAATATCTACGGACCCATTTTCCTTCAAAACAAAACAACTCACATTTGACAGAAGCCTCCACGTTGCTTAGCCACAGATGTGCTTTACTGATGTTAGAAAAAAAAAACTGCATCACTGTATACGACAGAAAATAGAGCAATAAACATCACAGCAAAAATCACTTGTGCAGTTCCTTTTTATTCATGTCCAACTCACAAAAAGCACATAATGCAGGTTTCATATTTTGTCAACGGGAAACTTTATTTGTAACCCTTGTTAAAGATACAATATAATCATTGCCCTTAATATTATAATCTATTATGAACATTCTAGTAAATTGTAATTTGTACAACATGTACCCTGGAGATTCACCAGTGGTAAGCTAGCTTTGTGGAAATGCATCCCATGAGAAAAGAAAACATGTGGAGTTATGTCTGCAGTGAAACGGCTCGCGTCACATGACCGGGCTGACTCAGCGGTTTGCACTGACGCCACAGAACGGAAGAATCCCAACTGATCACACGTTTCATCTCTGATACTTGGTTCATATATAATCCACTCCAGATTAGCCTCGATCGTTAAGTCTGTCCCAAAACCCCCCAGTGACGGCGACCTCGTTCAAACACGGCTGACGTCACACACCCACAATAAGAGTTTTTCTACCAGAAGAATCTTCCCTCGCTCCAAGAATGCTTGTTTTAAATCTGCACACAAACACCAAGAATCCTAGTGATTTGGAAATTTTATCTCCAGCTCCGACCCCAGACAAGATGTCTTAGAGGGGCTCAAAGGCAGAGATTAACCAACGCAGCAACATCAACCTCCATCTACAATAAAAACTTAGAAACACATCAGCTTCAAATGCTAACATTAAAATATTACACTGGTGTTGCTATGCCAACAACAGGCCAGCTGACGTCGCGTCAACTTCCTGTTAGCAGAAACAACTTCCTGAAGGTCGTCGGCTGACGGGATCTTCACATTCAGAGCTTTCTGTAACAAGCTACGCTGGGGGGGTCTCAGAAAACAACACGTCATCCACATCTTCATGTTTTTGGTTGATTGAATGACTGTTTATGTTGGGACACTAACTTTTAATTCTAATAAATATAAATGAAACATACTGTAAGGGAAAAAATGCAGTAAAAAAAACAAAAAACAACGAAGTCAATATGCGCACAGAAAACATCCTCCAAACAATCTCGCGTGAAGCGAGGCCACGACTTTGGATTCTTAATGTTTTAGCTTTTTGCCATCGAAGTGCTTCAGATTAGGAACGACTCACAGGATGAACCTCGCAGCATTTCATGTTAACGGAATTCAAAGTAGTTTATCACCAGTCTGGAGCGTCTCCGCCTCAAAGCCCCCCCTCCTGGACACACTGTGGTGACGCAGTGAACTCCACCTTCAACACTACGGCGATGTGATCCTAGTGAAAACCTGCCGGGGACACGCTGTCAGTGCAAACCAGAGAGACACGCCAGGTCCACGGTGACCTTAGGGGTCAAAGAGCCACGACTCGGGATCTCTGGTCCTACCAGTCATGTGATCGGTACAGAATCATGTGATTTAGCAGCATGTCGGCGGCGTCGTTCGACAGGAAACCTTTGTGGGACTTTTAACGATGCAGTCGCTGCCGTGTGTGTGTGTGTGTGTGTGTGTGTGTGTGTGTATGAGCGGATTAACTGTACAGTGATGGCAGAGGAGCTGCAGGGCTCCCTTCAAAGTGAAACGTTCATGTTTTCATTGTAGCGCCCCCTGTGTGTGGTTACAGAGGGGGGGGCAGAGCCTGTCAGGAACAGCAGATTAGATGTACTATTTACAGACACATTTACATCAGCGGACACCACGTCCTAAAGGAACTTTACATCAGGCAGTGAAGCACTGAATGAGCCCCCGTTTGTGTGGTTCTGTACTGTCAGGACATTTGAGTCACAGGAAGGATTAGAGGACCCCAAACACCCCGGGTGGTGTCCGCTAAACCTTCGGTCAGCCTGGTCTGTAACATTAACACGCGTCAAGTTGTGACTTCAATTCTAATTCCAAACAAAATGCTAATGCTAGCTGAAAAAAAGTTCTTTAATAATTTGTACCCAAACAGTTTCCCCGTTCTCTTTCCCACAATTTCTTGTAGAATGAATTCACTAAATGTGGGGTGGATGCAGATTATGGGGTAGTTCCAGGGATTGTTTTAAGAAGGTCCAAATATGTTCAGAAAACACTGAACATATTTGGAAAAAAAACTCTCGGGGTGCGACATCAATCAGGAAATCTAAACCCACGTGCAGAAACATTCAATCTGATGAAGTTCTTTCTAGTTGGTCAGAAGAAACTCAAGGATTCCACGACGAGAAGTCGTGTTAGAAGATCTGAAATCCAGCTGTAACTCTGACTCAAACATCCTGTTAACACCAGAACGATCCCAACTGGCATCTGGGAACTGTGTGTAAGAAACGTACGTGTCCCAAACTCGTGTCGACACACTGACAGATTGCATATCGGGGTAAAAAGTAAAGCCACACTACCGAATGAACGAGCTCCCCATGGAGAAAACACTTTGCACGACTCAAGGTGTCCACAGCCAACTGTGTGAGAAGAGTGTGTGTGTGTGTGTGTGTGTGTGTGTGTGTGTGTGTGTGTGTGGACAGGAGGTCTCTTGGCAGACATCTGTTCAGACGCTCACATACAGTCACAACATTAAATCCAGTAGGTGTCGTTTTCACGAGTGTCACTCTTAACATTTTATTTGGTAAATTCTGTTCTGGTGTAACGAGTTCACACTACACACTCTTCACCCCCCCCCCGCCCTCACACTGTGCATTTTACCAACTACCTTTATGTCTTCAAGTTTTCCTGACTTTAAAATGATTTGATGGAGGTGGGAGGGGTCACGGGACAATATTCCTCTCATTGCACCAGATTTATTCTCATTTGTTCTTTGGAAAGTGTGAATAAGCAGGTGACCCTACATAACTCTGAGGGCTATGATGCATCATAAAAGCTTAGTACCCCACCCCCCCACCCCCCTGCCCCCGACTCCTTCAGTCCACATACATAGGAGAGACGGGAGAGGCGGGGATCTGATCCAGGATACGGCAAACGTAAGTGGCGACGTCCACGAAACGCTCCTCGTACATCAGGATGAAGGGATGTTTCTGGGGGGGGGAGACAGGGATCAGGGTCAGGTGTGAGACACCGGGGGGGTCTAAAGCGGTCGCTGCTCTGAAATCAGTTAAACATGTGTTTACTGAATAATAAAAAAGTAAAGCAGATACATGTTAGTCAGGATAAAGCTCATCATAGAGAATGAAAGAAATCAACTTTAAATGAAAATCTACTTAAACTCAATGCTTCTCTCATCTTAATTATTCTGACGCAGCAAATTCATTAATGCTCAACATTATTAATACAAAACCAAAGCTTTGGCTACACGACGTTATCATGGAAGGTAGTTTCTTTAAATAGCCAGGTTATGATATTTTACTTAAATTAAATTATTTAACTAGCAAAGATTGACTCAAAATGGAAAAATCTAGTCACTAAAGTTTGTGTTTCCACTCTGGTATCGGCTCAGTGCAGCTGGTTGTCAAGGCGACCCTGCTTTAAACTGCTCTGGTGATCTTCACAGAGAGTCCAACATTGTGTTCCTATAATCAGCTTCTTCTCTGCTGCAGTGGATTTTTTAAAATGGATTCTAAAGTAGTTTGGAAAATCACAAATGGTGGCCGTGGGTTTGTGCATTATGGGATATTCCGTGCATTGATGACACAACAATGATTCTCTGACTAATCAGATCTAAACTACAGTAGAAACTCGGGATACGAGTTGCTCAACATAAACGTTATCAGAGATACGATCCGTTCCTCCGTCCATATTTTGTTTGACAGACGAGCGAGAAATTAATTATACACAGGTCAAGTCTACATGTCTATTGGTTGATTTAAATATGTTCTTTTCATAAATTTAGAGGGTTTGATGGGGTTTTTTTTTTTTAAAGGCTGAAAGTGATTAAAATGATTTTAGTTATTTTTAATGGGGAAATGTTGTTTGACCTACGAATTCAGTCACGAAACGGATTCGACTCGTATCTTGAGGTACAACCGAGTCCATGGGACCATGAAGGGCAAACATGATTTTAAAAGAATTGACGTGAATGGCCTTACATGTGATTGGTCAACAAAATTATATATTTAAATGGAGGAAATATTGCATCATAGCAAAACAAATTTCCCTCAGTGGTTCTACCTTGTTTACCGCTCATGGAACCTCTCCCACTGCCCCTTAATATGCTGTCAACCAATCCCTGTTTATCCAGATGTAAGTTGAAGTTCAGTTAACTCTACTAGCAACTCAACACCAACTCCCCAGTTCTTTTTAACATTTCTCCAGAACCATGAAGCCCCTAAATGTGCAACAGTCCCCCTGGAGACACCAGCGTGAAACGGGCTCCATGCTCCTGACATGACAGACACAACTTACCAGAAGCTCCTTGTACTTTGGCCTTTTGGATTCATCCTTTGTAAGGCTGGATATAAGCAAAAACACGATCAGTATAGAGGTAAAATTATTCATTTTCAGATTTGTGGTGAATTAAAACAAAATAGAGAGGAGGAGGAAGAAGAGGAGGAGTCTCATCACATGTTTGTTTTTTAGCTTCTTTCTAGGTCTTGTATGAATGGAATGAACTCAGGTGAGTGGATGTTGACTGACACAGGTTCTGTAGTTCACACACGGATAAGAACGCTATAGGATGTAAGGGTTCTTACCATAGGTTAACAAAGTTGATGAACTTGGGAGAGAACTGCCTCTCCTCCGAGTTGCTGAGCTGAGGCGGTTCACCTTTCACCACCTGTGTCAGCTGATCAAACACACTATTCCATTTGGGGTAAGGAAACCTCCCCGTGGCCAGCTCGTACTGAAACACACAGCAGGTTTGATCCACCAACGGTTCTGGCCTCTGAAAACACGCTCAGACACAAAGCGAAGCGAGGCGGTCCTACCAGTGTGATCCCCAAGCTCCACACGTCAGAGCGGACGTCGTAGCCTTGTCTGGAAGCACTGGGATCTATCCGCTCAGGCTGCAACACACACAAGAACACACTCTGGAACACGGACACAAAATGTACACACACACACACAGGGGGAGGTCCACTATCACTATCATACTCCTACAGCAGTGTAGTGTGAACTGATCCCCAGCAGGTGGCAGCAGTGCTGCGTTTGGATCAGAGATCGGAGTATAATATGTGAAAAGACGGTCGCAAAGACCATCGTGAAACAAATTCAGGAAATTCACACTCAGAGAATGTTTCATGGTGAAAAAAAGTTTCATGATTGTGAGAAAGGACGACAGAGATAATGGGTGGTTAAAAATATTAACGTTAAAGTCTCCGCTCTGCTCGACCTGCTTCTTCACACAAAAAGCTTGTTTTCCCAGTTTTTTGGGTCAGAATCAGGTGTTTTTTGCTGAAACCACATGATGCTCTACTGCCGATTACTAAAGAACCCAAAAGGCTAGAAACCAATTTTTTCCTGATGAAACAAGAGGTTCTAAATTTGTTTTTGATAGTTACTGTGTGTATAGGGACAGAACTCAATATTCTGTGGGCCTTGAAAGCTCATTCCCAATGCTCCAAAATCTGGCAGTCTGGGAAATGTCCAGCATCTAATGAGTTAATAATAAATTGTCAGGTTGTTCACGATTGTGATGTCTTCACTCAGACGTACACACTGCACGTTGTTGTAATAAACCACCTGAGGTACACACATGACTTTATGGCTGCCATTTGTTCATAAACAGCACATGTGTCAAACTCAAGGCCCGGGGGCCAGATTTGGCCCCCCACATCATTTTATGTGCCCAACGAGAGAATAAAAGGTCAGTGTCTAAAAATAAATAGGTCAAAAGTGTGCTTTGACCAAAAACTCCATTTCCCACAATGCAGTAATTCAGCCCATTTTAACTCTGACTAAACTTTATGAACAAAGTTAATGTCCTAACTTGTGTCTGATGTTATTTTTCTTTATTGATTTTGAGTTGAGTTTGATCCTTGAGTGATGGAGTTCTGTGGGTTTAATAACCTGACAAATGAAAAGGATTTCTGTTAACATTAAGGAGTAGTTACATTTAGTTACATTACACTGAGTTACATTTAGTTACATCTGGCCCTTTGATTACAGCCGTGTGGCCCTCTGGGAAAATGAGTTTGACCCCCCCTGACATACAGCATCAATTCTAGAACCCGTCTGTTTGCTCCTCAGCTGCCAGTGACTTCCTGTCAGTGTTTCATCTACAGCTGGGGGGGGTCGGGGTTGTGATGTATTGGTAATGCATTATGGGTTGGACAGATGGGAGCCCATGGAGCCTTCATTCAGGTGTATTCTGGGGGCCTCATGTCAGACAGGCCCAGCGCTGACCGACCTACCGCCATGTAAGGCCTGCAGCCTGCATCTCTGGTCTTGGCTATGGAGTCGACCAGCTGACCACTGATGCCAAAATCACATAGTTTGATGTTACCCCGTCGGTCCATTAGTATGTTGGAAGGTTTGATGTCTGAAACAACAGAAGAGCACCTTCACATACAGAATAACACTCCCCGAGCTGATTCAGCTTCAATGCATATGAATTTAATGCTGATAATAACAATGGATGAAGTTATCTGATCAGCACCGGATGTGACAAAGCATCAGAAACTTACCTCTGTGAATGATTTTCAAGTTTTCTTTTAAGTGGTTCAGTGCTTTAACAGTCTGATGAAGACAAAAATCACACACGTCTGGTTGGGTGATATTCACACACATGAACTGAAATAATAATAACGCCGCCCGGCTCCTCTACTCACCGCTAATGTTATTTTGCCTAATATTTCCTCTGGAATGACATCATCTAATGCACAGTATACATATTTGTAGAATTTGTCTAATGAGGTAGACATGAGCTCCATGCAGATCCAGCAGTCCCCCTGAAACGAGAGGCGGCTGTCAGTTCCCCCCCTCCCGGGACAAGATTAAATCAGATGTGGTGCGTTCAAGGACCGTAGGTCAGTCAGACCTCTCTGAACAGAGCGCCGTAGAACTGAACAATGTAGGGACAGTCGCTACTCCTCATCACCACGTCCAGGTCCATCAGCAGCTGCTTCTGCTCCTTCTCATCCACGGTGGAGCGAATCCTCTGACACACACAAACACACACACACACACACACACACACACACAAACACACACACGTATTATTCTACACACCGCCATTCCAAAAGTATATATCAAAACAAAATCCCGTCACATGTATTGAGTATCTATTAATTCTTAAATTAGAAATGAGAGCATTTCATTTTTCATCCTTACATCTAATGACATCATAATTACTGTGTCATTGACTGCTGGGAATAACACACACCGTGATGATGTCATGAGAGGATTCAGGCTAAAAGCTGGTCTGGATCATTTTTATGTCTGTATCCTCACCTCTACGCTGCTTTGCAATAAATATCTGGAGCGAGTATTGACAACATTTTTTGACCCAAAGCTCCAAAACTACACAAACACTCGTCCAGACCTACCGATCACAGAACCTCCTGCAGACAGAGGGGTTTATGTTCTGAATGTAGGTGTTTTAAACATTTTGGCCATTAATTCAACTCGTACTGCAACTTGTTTGTATTCATTCCAGATTTCTACAAAAAGAAGATCCAGACCTAATGATGATTACTTTTTGTTTTCATACAAAAAGAAATATGATAATTTAATATGTTGTCTCATATTGTGTCGGGGGAGGGGGGGGCGTGTCCACCAGCTGCTCACCTTGACAGCCATGATCTGGCCTGTGGGTTTGTGGACCATCTTGTTGACGGAGCCGTACGCCCCACGGCCGATCTCCCCCAGGTCCCTCAGATCCTCGGCGGTGAAGTCGCAGTGCTGCTCCGGAGAGATCTTCAGCTTCCCCGACGACTCGATGCTGTGTGTCCGCAGACGCTCTCTGGAGGACGGCGAGACACGACCACAGGAAGAGGAAGGAGGGCAATCACAGATCAACAGAAAAAAAGTCACATGTAATGACTCATTCTTTAAGCTAAACATTTGAAATCTGAGCCTGCTTGCGATCAGAAGTGATGTCTGATCAATAGCTGATCACTTCCTGCTAACGTCATGCTATTTCAAAGCAGCCACTAACTAGTTACGTCATAATTGCTCTATCATCTCTGGAATCCCCATCATTTTTTACTCACATGTGGGGGTTCTGGAAAGACGGAGGCGTTGGATTGAGCGGGAGCCGGGAGGCTGGCTTCACTGGGGGGTTGGCAAAATTCAGCTTCAGAGCTTTACGTTTACCTGGCAGGACAAACAGAACACAAGAATCCAGATTCCCACAGTTGCGCACACCACGCCGAGTCAGTGCAAACAGGACTCAGACAGCAGCGTCCGTCTCTGAGCAAAGAGCAACGTTAATCCAGTCCATGCCACAGAATGAGAATCACCAGTCTAGTACGAACGAACCAGTACAGCATTTATCCAAAAAGGTCAGTACAGAATGGTTTCTACCCACAGACATGATCACAAGCTGAAAACATGTACAGCGGTTCCCAATAATTCCTTTGTTTGAATTATTTCGTTCAATATCACAGGTAACCAGGAGCCCAGAAGGGCCTCGCTGCAGGATACCGATATTGGGAATCCCTGTCAAAAAGCTTCAATGGAGAATTTTTTTGTAGAGTTCAAAAATCAAAGCGACCCAACACTTAAATAGAGCAGGTTTCCAATTTAAACGTGAATGACATCACCGGCGTCCTGAACGAGATGGAGACGGGATGTAAAGACCAATCAGACACCAGGACAGCAGTTTGGACTTTAAGTGTTGAGTCATCTTTGCCATGCCCCTGTTAAAAGCAGGTTCGGTGCGTATCTGCCCCCCCCCAGCCTTTAAGCCCCAGTGCAAACGGTCAGAACTGAACTGATGACGACGGTGGTGAACAGTGGTGAACAGTGGACAGATCCCAGAGGCCAAACAGGCTGTTGTCTAGAGCATCCAGTGGCTTCCCTTCACCGAGTTCATCCAATCCAATTGGAAAAGTCAAATGAACACATTGAAAATTTGGAGCTCTGACCAATCAGAGATGGTGGTACATGAGTTACGAGCCAATGACTGAACAGAAGAGAGTCAGTGAGGAGAGGAAGCCACTTCAAACTGCTGAGGTGAACCCACAAAAGTAGAGGGCGGAGCGCTTTGGGTGCAAGTCTAGTGCTTACTTTGGGACACTCCAGACAGGCTTATCTGAAACCCTAAATAAAGGAAACAATATTTTACTAATTTTCTCCTGGCTTCTTTTTCTTTTTTGTGTGAGAAAAAACTATCCTCACAGTAGCAGCCAATGCTGAGAGGGCAGTTGAGGGCAGGTAGGGGTAGATCACTGAGGCGCCGTTGCCACTTCTTGCTGTTGGATTTTACAAGCTAGTATATTACAATTGTTCCTTATCCCTAAATATCACAATATATCACAATGGGGATGAATGTGGTGGGGAATTACTTTTCAAATATTAAAGGGGTCCTACTATGAAAAACACATTTTTTCAGGTCTCTACATATACGTACATAGTAGTTCACGCTAACCCGAAAAAATCCTCGAATCTGGAAAACAAAAGCTTCCCGCATCGATATTATTACAAAATGAAATCCACAGCGAATACACTTGGATTTGAAACACTTCAATTTGTGACGTAACAAACTGAATGATTGATAGGGTAAATTGACCTATCCTGGTTATGGTCAAAGATATTGAGGACCACGGATCACTGTGGGGCAAGACATTTCAAATCGTAGTTGGATCTGGCAGCTGAATGCCATGAACTAAAAAAACCGTAATATGGGACCTTTAAAAAGTACTAATTCATTATATTTCAAAAAGTTTAGCATACACAAGCATCATTTTGGAATAATTTTTTCTCTTTTTTTAAATTATTTAAGTATCCTTCAAAAAAGGCCGAGAGGTTTTCCAATACAGGGATACCTCAGGTTTACGGCATTTCGAGTTACGTCGTTCGATTATACGTTAGTTTTCAACAAAAAGAATATAAGCAACAGTAGGAATCAACTTTACGTCTTTTTACACGACATTACATCTGTCCGCCACAAATCTTGGGAGTCGTAAAATCACTAGCAATTTGTCAAAAGCACATAATATCACGTTACTGTATTGTAAAACCAGAATGAAAACATATCAGCCTGTAGCAGCTGAAGACGAGACGGCAACGTTTTTTCTGGATCAAAAAATAAAATGTAATTGTTAGTTTAAAATAGATTTGTATTAACCAAATATTATTGATAATGCAAAAGAACTGGGAATGGTTATCTTCAGTTAAGCTTGGAGACGAGTTTATTCCATTTACGTCATCTTTCGACTTAAGTTTTCGTTGTGTCTCCTGGAATCAATTAACGACATAAGCCAGCATCATTTATAATATTTCAGAATTATCATCTTTTTCATTTTGGGTCTCATGTGGATCTTAAAGGATAATCTAATGGGGATTATCTCTGAAATGAATCGAATAGGGTGGACGTTGCTAAGGGTTTCAATTAGACCAGTGACACCACAAAGACCAGTTCCAAACGTGAGGGAAAAGCAGTGAACGCCAGTGGAAGTGGAGCCCACCAGTGGAACCCCCACCATCAAATGGGGTCTGTCTACTGTCGCT
Source organism: Antennarius striatus (assembly GCF_040054535.1). Classification (NCBI taxonomy): domain Eukaryota; kingdom Metazoa; phylum Chordata; class Actinopteri; order Lophiiformes; family Antennariidae; genus Antennarius; species Antennarius striatus. The sequence goes on from NC_090796.1 coordinate 1,490,591, forward strand.
ACATGAGATCATTAATATGGAAACTCGATTAAGACATGCAAGCAAGTTTGACAGAAAAAAATATATATAAATGAATTTTTAAAATAATCAGAAAACAATGATCAACAGAAAAAGGTGGATGTCAAACATCTCAGGAAATGTCATTACGTGTCCAAACACACAAATGAATTAAACCCCCCAAAGCAGACTGAAACCTAGAAAAAGTAAGTGAATACCTGTTTCATTTTGACATCTCCAGCAGGTGTTGGTTTCTGTAAGGTTTAGATAAAACATTTGCTAGTAGGCATCTGAGAGACAAAACTCATGATGTGCACCCGTTTCTACGGTCACGGTGTCTACATATCAATATAAGAGTGGAAAGGTCATTTGTTATCCAAAGGCTACAGCTGATGCATCCATTGTAATCAGACTTTAATAGCACATTACACAATAACACATAAATCCCCACTCAGCAGCAATTTAATGTGAAATATTCATGAGTAATGTTACAAAACGTAGATAGAGTAGGAAACAAACGTATCCAAACCCCATGATGATTACATTCATTAACAGAATATCCTGTTTGCACACGGCATGAACCCAACAACTGCTCCTGTACAATTTGGTTACTGTCAACAACTGATAAATATTAATCTATAACCTAATATAAACCTAATAAACCAAATATAACAGAGGGATTTAAAACCTTTCCCGATCTCAGGTGGCTGATGGTGTAAAGGGAGAACAACCTTCTGATGGTGGATCTCCACACGTGTGAAGCTGAGGTCCAACATGAGGCATCAACACACCTTCATGGTCTCAGCCATCAGGTTATTAACGGTCATCTCCAAGGACCAAAACAACATCTACAGTTACGTTCGTGACGCAAGCATATGGTTTCAAAGGGATTAACCAATACATTGAGGCTCTGAACACGTTTAATGTCTTTTATTTTATTATTATTTGCACCGTTTTCTCGCCCCTGTCCGCGGTGCGCCTGCCGGCCTGTCTCAGGACACTCCGGGTAGGCCTTGGTGCTGCTCGTAGCAGCCTGGCGCTAATAACACCGATGGCCACACGTTTACTGACGGCATCTGGGCACTGACGCGCCGTTTGAGCGTCAAGTTTCGTTTGGGATCATGTCAGACTCGGAGAAAGAGAAGAAACTTCATGAAGCTGCTGGTGGTCCTGGTGTTCAGCAGCCGCACAGGGTCAATTTACCGACTGCTAACTTTGTAGCCGTGTAGTTTGAGCCGCTTCAAGCTAGCGAAGGACACAGCGGAGCTACCGGAAACTGAGGAACTCACCCTTCAAATTAAAAGCTCCCTTCAGAACGCCATCTACACAAATCACTGTCATATGTCAGTATTGATTAATACCAACTACTGGAAAGAAATTATAGTTTGTGTATAACATTATGCTAAGATGTACAAATTGTAGATTGTCGATATTTAATGTATAACGATAAAATGTGTACTGTTTTTGTATTTGTACTGTTCAGGTGACACCTGGACACAGGTGTAGCTTCATTGACGAGAACTGCAAAGCAGTCTAATGTATAGGACATTAAAGCGCAGTCTCGTTTGGATTTATTAAAGCGTAACATAATCTGGCAAAACTCGGGTCATGGTAGTAAACGTAACAAAATGTCACAATTAACCAACGCTGTCATCTTAATTTGAAAAATCCTGACCGGAAGCCCTCACACATTACATCTTCTTGACTAGTTTTTTATGGGGGTGGGGGGCTAAAAGCTACATTTTCCTACAAAATTGTCTGTTTTCAATTAAAATAGAGTAATAAGGACTCAAAGCCGCGTCCGCCTACCTTGCATGCTGCTGCTCTGTGTTTGCTGGTGAAAATGGTGCGACGTGGATCCTATAATGCTGCTGCTGTTGCTGGAGCCAGTGGACTTGCTATCAGGACTGGGAGTCGCCATTGTTGTGTTGGATTGTGGCGGCGGAGCTGCGGCTGCAGTGCAGAGTGAAACTTGGCCCTCCCTGCCTCCAGACGGGACACTGCGCCACTGGAGCCGCACCACGTCCACGTCCACCGGCTGCCGTCAATATATAGGTCATCGCGTATTGGCGTGAGAATAACAGACATAAATCAGCATCATGTAAATATTACACCAACATCTCCACGTGTTGTAATTTTATATTCTGTTCTAACAAATCTTTTGTTGTCACGTTTCGTATATTCGTGTTTTATCATAATTATACGTCACAGTTCTGTCACATGTGTCGTAATGAAAAAGATAATTAAGCAAAAAGTTTATCCATGAACTTGAAAATAGGAGTTTGACACAATAATCCTACATTAAGGTCCACTTAGCAGCTACATCAGGTTTCATCTGTTGATGTCAGCGTTTGTCTGTTGTCATGAGTTAATCGGTAATTTATGCATCATTAAATTCCACTCGCGGCTATTGACGTCACAGTCGCACAGGTGGAGCCACCTGCTGGTGAACATCAGGCAGCACCGGCCTGGATGTCCGTGATTCTTTCACACGTTTCCTGGTAGTTTTTCTGGAAGGTGTGGATCATCGTCTTGTAGCAGAAATGATCTTTGGATCAACTTGAACTTACATACAGCCGCTATATACACAAGTCCTCAACATACGAACACAACTGGTTCCTAGTTTGTTTATAAACTGAAATGTTCAGAAGTCATTCTACATTCAATTATATTATTCTATATGTCAATCTATAATCAGTTTGTGGTCATTTAAATGACCACATTTAATAATATTTTAGTATTATTCTTAGGGAATAATACTAAAGTACTATTCCCCAAGACTGACCAGAAGCAATTACAAGACAAAAACAGCACAGAATACTGTAGTACCGTAATGTAACTTTAACATCTCTATCTCTGCCAATTGAATTTTATCCTCGGGGTGTGGAGGCTAAGCCCAACTGTAATCCACTGAGGTGTTCCACCACATTGACATGAATGATACGCTGATGCACTTCCTCTTCATGAAAAGTCAGACACAACACTTTGTTTGATTAATCTGTTTTATTTAAATGAAATTTCTCTGATAACTCGACCAAAACTATCAAAACATTCGGAATTCACCATCAAAAAACTTAACTGTTTTGGTGTAGAAACCTAACCCTAAGATTGTTTCTTGCATCATTTGGTTCCTACAGGAGGACAAACCATCAATTAAACAACAAAAAAAAAGAACCAACAGGCCGGTTGTGACAGAGTTCTCTTACAGGTAGTCTAGAGTCTACATTGCTGCTCTAACTTTCAACCTGACCTGAATTGTCGTCGGTCTCAATGTTGGTGAACGTCTCCATGAACAGAGATGCATCGTTGATTTGTTTCCTGATCAGAAGTTCGGAGATATGGAGAAAAGAAGGAAAAGAAGAAGGAAAAGAAAAGGAAAAGAAGGAAGAGACGCTGCAAATGACGCCAACAGTAAAGAAGGGACCACATGAAGTCTGACATCAGAGCAACCTGTTCCCTTAGTCAGAGATTTCCAGAGTTTTTTCAATATGAACTGAATCTGAATCTTTGGAGTGTTAATGTTACGCTGCTTGGAATGGGTTGCGGCAGAAAGGGGAACTACGTTAGTTGGATGTGGCAGCGCACGGTTGTTCATATTTATGAGTATTTCTAAGACTGATGCTCATATCTTGAGGACCACTGCCTAAAAAGTATTTGTCCCCTGTAATATCTCTTTTGTTTATGCTTATTTCTCACATGTAAATGTTTCAGATCACTTAGCAGACACAAAATACATATTTTAAATAACCAATCCACACCATTAAGGTAAAAAGTTGTGAAAACAATTACAGTATTTTCCGCACTACAAGTCGCACTGTCAGTTTTTTTAAAAATTAAGGCTTTTAGGTGCGCCTTATAGTGTGGAAAATACTGTACCTCCCAACCTAATGCCTCCCTCGACAGCAGCAACCAGCAGTGAGTCACTGACAGGGATGTGGAAGAATTTTGAACCACTCTACTTTGAAGAATTGGTGTAATTCAATCACGCTGGAGGGTTTTCAAGCATGAAGTACCTGTATGAAGATCATGTAATTTCAATCAATCTGGACTATAACTAGGCCACTCCAAATATATCCTTTAGTCTTAGTTTTTGAGCCAAACAGCGGTAGAGTGACGTATTTGTGTGACAATCAAAAAAAACACACCATATGACATATTTCACACATTGCTGATTAAAAAAGGACATGATTAATCATTGCACAAACCCAATCCGACCATAATCACACTTTTGTCTTGACAGCTTTGGTGATGTACTAAACTTAACTACAGTGTGTGACATTTGATTCTGTCATCTGTTTCACTGCATCCTGGAAATAGAAGTACCCTGTCTCTGATCCTCCCGTGTCCCTTCATCTCCATCCTGTCCTCATAAACAGAGACCGTGGCAAAAGCGTTGCTGTCAGGCGGAGTCTCGATCACCCCTTCAAACGTGATGTGGTGCACTCCCGTCTCCTTGTCCTGGTGGTATCCACCTTCATGGTCGTGACCAGCCATGAAACACACCACGCTGCTGTGGGACCTCAACAAGGCCAGGAGCTCTTCGTAGTTCCAGGCAAGACAATTGGGTTCGGTGGAGTCAGGATGCACAGGGAGGTGACCTGCGAACAAAAAAGAAATATTGGTGCCATCTTGTGGTGCTGTATTAGCAAGGCCGGAACAACTTATCGATTTAAAATGAGACAAATTCAACTTGTAACCACAGAAATATAAAATATTATATATAAATAAAACGTTTCTGAATAACAAAATATACGTGGAAATAAATGTATTTTTTTGCCTTCACATGCACATGAAAAACATAGTTTACCTTTCGAGGTTCCAGCTGACACCACATTAATAGTTCAGTGCGTAAAACACTTTTAAGCCAGACACATCCTAATTGCAAGGTACTGATTTTATTGTACAATATTGACATAGAACAAATAACTGTGGATGTGCAGTGTGTGTGTGTGTGTGTGTGTGTGTGTGTGTGTGTGTGTGTGTGTGTGTGTGTGTGCATGGGGGTGGCTAGAAAAATAAACCACATTTATGTTTTAACATGGGAGGACAATCCCTTTTTCACATAGAACCTGTAGGTCAGGATTTTTTTATTCTTTAACAATAAAAAAACATTTAAAGACAGAATTTTTTGTTCAGTTGTGTCATCTTTGACTAATATTTAAATTTGTTTGATGATCTGAAACATTTGAGTCTGTCTTCACCCCACCCCACTCATATATATATATATATATACTGTATATATATATACTGTATATATATATATATATATATATATATATATATATATAAAATCATCACACTAAGTCACTTACAGACAACTGTGACTCTTTCCCGACCCTCATCGGCCGACAACAGAACCGAATCCAGCCAGTCCAGCTGGTTCTTGCTGAAGCCACCGTTGAACATGGAAAACCTCATCTGCAGACCAGACCCTGAAACAAGACCAAGATGGAAGGTCTTCATGTGGTCACTTTTTGTCATCCTGTTTTTAAGACACACTTCATATAACCAAACAAAACAATGATTATTAATTGAATACTAGAGACTAATTTATTACGAGGAAGGGAAGCTGAAAACTCCACTCAATAATTGACTAAGAGCCAACCGGTCATTGAAACAACCAAAAGAGGTCATGTGGAGAGTGGGTGTCCTTGAATCCAACGCATCAGAACCGTAGTCCTCGATTAACAACAGGATTGGTTCCGAGAGACTGATCATAAGTGGTCATTTATTAAATTTCTATTTATAATTGTGGATGGCGCCGTCCCAGTTCAATTCTTTTCTGTGCGGTGTTTGTACGTTCTCCCCATGTCTGTGTGGGCTTTCTCCGGCGTTCTCCCCCCCATCTTAAAACATACACTTTAGGTGTTTCGGTGACAAGGTGTTCCTTTTGATCTGGTACTGCTGCGTTATTTGACCTCAATTGCCCCTTGGGGACAAATAAAGTTTTTTTGAATTGAATTGGTTGGACTGTAGAAACTGCCTCTACGTGTGAGCGTGTGTGTGATCGGTTGTTCGTCTTTCGTGTGGCTCTGCCATGCACCAGCGACACACCTGTAAACTTCCTTTAGGAAGGCAAGCCCCAGCGACCTCCGAGACCCACGAAAAGTGAAAATGGATGATCGCCATTTGAAGTCATTTAAATGTCAATACAGTATTTTCTGCACTATAAGGCGCACTGGATTATAAGGCGCAGCTTTAATGAATTATTTATTCTGTAATTCATGACTGTAATTCATCATTCATGACTGTGAGTACCTTTAGTCAGCTCTGAACGGCTATTGTAATGTCAATAAGGCCATTCTGAGCCTCATCATGAAACCTGATCACTTGATCTCTTTGCCATCTTACAAAGAAGTCAACACGCATATTAAAAAACCTGATATTAAAAACTGGTTAAATTCATTACCAATGTAGCCACAAGCCAGTGTCTTTTTGTGCCGGTCCCAAGCCCAGATAAATACAGAGGGTTGCGTCAGGAAGGGCATCCGGCGTAAAACTTTGCCAAATCAAAGATGCGAATCAAACCTATGACTTCCATACCGGATCGGTCGAGGCCCGGGTTAACAACGACCGCCATCGGCGCTGTTGACCTACAGGGCGCCGGTGGAAATTGGACTACTGTTGGTCGAAGAAGGAGAGGAGGAAAGTGTGTTTACACGAAGAGACAGGCTGGCCTCCTTCAACATCAGCTCTGATCTGCTCACTGTTTTACCAGTCCATAGTGTCCAGTGTGCTGTCGTACGCCATTGTGTATTGGGGTGGTGGTCCCAGGAAACGGAACACTGAGCACCTAGACAGGATCATCCACAGGGCTGGTTCTGTGATAGGTCAGGAATTGGACTTTATACAGACTGTCCTAGAGAGGACATAGTCCTCCAAGTTTAGATCGATCCTGGGTAACACCACCCACCCCTTGCACAGCACCTTCACCCAGTAGAGTGGCAGACTGCTGTCACCAAGCTCCTCCACTGAGAGACTCAGGACCTCCTTTGTGCCTCGTGCCATCAGGGGGCACAACCACTCTCTCAGAAGGAGGGGGGCCGAAGCCGCAGGGTCATCAAGGTTGGCTGAGAAGGGATAGACTAGGGGGGCCTGGGACGCACTGTGGATGCTCTGTGGGATACTTTGTGGGGTCCTTGGTGTCAGTTTAAAGCTCGGTTCATCCACGTGTTCTGATCCTACATCGTCTACATCTAATGCTTCTTTCTTCTTTCATGTTCCTATGCTTCTTTTTTTGTTAGGTTCTTCTGTTATAATTATGTCATTATGTTAATTATGTAATTTATGCAACGTCTTTTGGCTGTGCCAGTCACTGTTATGTGTATTTATTGTATCTCTTGTGAGCAGATGTCACCCTGAATTTCCCCTGGGATTATTAAAGTATATATCCATCTGTCCATCTTTAACCAATGCTAATATTTTATATTAATCCATATACAAGGCACATCGGATTATAAGACGCACTATGGGATTATGAGATAATTACAGGCTTTTAAATTTGCCTTATAGTGCGGAAAATACTGTACTAGTCTAAACAAGAACCAAAGCAGTCAGAGATGGAACATCCCGCGACTTACCCTGATCTACTTTCAGGGTACCCTGAAAGTAGTACCTGACTAGTGCATATGGAGAAGGCCAGTGTGAGTAAGACTGTTACAGCCGCAGCTCATATCTATTGCCATTTTGGGCATCCCTCTGCCACCCTGCCTCTGAGCTGCTGGCACTGCAATGCTCCTGGATGCTCCGCCCTCCTTCGTCAGCGCCAGGTGTGGTGTCTCTGGGCGTCTTGGCTACGCCCTTTGTCATACCCATCTCCTGATTGGTGTGCTGTCTTTCTACCTGGCCCAAGCCCTGCCTCGTCACCTGACGTGGACAATTTAAAAGTTCTGCAAGCCATTCAGTCAGGGCGACTGACTGTGGCAGCATGCCTTTGAGCCTGTCGAATTGTGACTTTGGGAGTATTTTGAAATTGTGTCTACCCTAATTAGGAGCTGGTAGTATTTTATTTTCCATTTGTATATTATAGTGAGTCCTCTGTTTGTTGCACACTTTCTTATCTTTGGAGCCGCGCCCTTCTGGCCTTGATCCTCAGTTTAACCTTTGTACCATGTCTGTGTAGGTTCTCAGATATCCAGGTCATGGTTATCCAAAGCAGTTTGAGTCGATCCACTGGACGTGAAGAAAGTTCTTGAAGACGTTTCGTCTCTCATCCAAGATACTTCTTCAGTTCAGAGGGTGGCTGATCATGTCCCAGCTTATTAACCCTGTGGGGTGTGGTCAGTGCTATTCACATTCCAACAACTGTCATTGAAACCCGTCTGGCAACAACTGTTGATGGGGGTTTCTTAGGGGGGGTCGCTGAAATGTGAGTTTCACTTTTGTATGCTAATGAGGGTCATTGGCATGAGACACATCACCTGGGTCAATCTGGGGGGGGGGGTCTGCTAATGACCCTCATTAGCATACAGAGGTGAAACTCACATTTCAGTGACCCCCCCCCCCCCTTTGACCTCTCACCAACAATTGTTGAGGAGCTCTGACCACATCCCACAGGGTTAATAAACTGGGACATGAACAGCCACCTTCAGAACCGAAGAAGTCTCTGGGATGAGAGACCAAACGGCTTCAAGAACTTTCTTAAAGTCCAGTGGATCGACTTAAACAGCTTTGGATAACCTTTGTTTATTGAAATCTAGTTTATCTTTGTATAGCACCCTTTGGCCTTCCTTAGTTTGTGAAATGAAATACATTTAAAAACTTGTTTTTAGAGCGAGAATTAGAATACATGATTTATGTTCACCCCTTTTAAAATCTGGTTATTTGCCCCAGTCTTCTAGCTGGGTCATAACAAAGACCATAGATCAAAGCATTAGCTCTGATCTATGGTCTTACACTGGCCTTCTCCCTCGTGTTTCTAATCCGGTTCCTGAGAGTAAAAGTTTAAATTTGACCTTGATCTAGTTTTCTCAAGGTCAAGGTCATCATCTCATTTTCACCCCTTTGCTGCCCCAGTAATGTGCTTTTCGTTTCATCTTTCTATCTGCAACAGTTGCGGAGACATTTGGTGGACTAACGGACGAACACTGACAATTACAAGACGCTGTAGTGACAGGAGAGTTAATTAGACTCTCCAGAGCAAGAGTCCTGTTGGGTTTGTCTGTTACAGGGCTTTGAAGTGTGTGATTGATTGATTACCGCTTTGAAGCAGGATGTAATCAGACAGTACTGGGCTGAATGATCTCAACTCACTTTACAGCATTAAACTTCATTTGTTCACACAACCGTTTAAATACGATTTTTTACTTTGATTAATTTGACTAGTAAAGTAGAAACACCGTTGATCAGTTCTCTTGACACACCTGGACACCGGTTCAGATCCTCGTTCTGGTTGTGTTGTCTGATCACCCTCAGAGCTCGTTGGTACCCCTCACTGGACTCCTCCACGCCCAGGAGACCCACGTCGAACCCGTCCAGCACCACGAATCGGAACCCGGGGAACGGGCTGAAGTGGTAGGCGTACACATCCCCTCCGGGCTGGGCTTTGCCCTCCATCCGCCCGGTTCGCAGCCCGCTGTGGAGCCTGGAGCGCAGCAGCTCGCTCCTGCTGAAGTTGTACAGCTCGTGGTTCCCCCACACGTGGTGGACCTCCGGCGGGCCGGAGCCCAGCTCCTCCAGCACCGCGTCCAGGGCGCGCTCCGAGCTGCCGCGGCCCTTGTTGAAGCCGTCGATGATGTCTCCCAGCTGGAGGACGAACTCGGGCTTCACGGGCGACCCCGACCAGCTCTGCACGGCGTTCCGCAGCAGCTGGAGGCTGGACCGGTAGAACCGCGTCCTCGTTCGGTGGAAGTTGTGTCCGTCGTCGATGTCCGCGTACTGGATGTCGGCTATGACCCCGAACGTGAACAGGGGCGTCTGTTGCGCACGGCCGGCCATTGTCGGTATCCCGTTAAAGCCCCGCAGGAGTGTCCGGTGTCCACCGACAGGAACCGGGTCTGGAGCAACGCTCTCCAGTCGGTCTGTGTTCCCCGGAGAGGCGGCAGCCAGCGGGTCTGAACCAACCCACGCAGCTCCGCGTCCACGTCGGTCCTGAGAGTTACGCGTCAAAACGCGACTGAGGCATTGGGATCCTAATGCCTCCTTATTTTTGTACATTTTTACATGGTTTTGTTTTTATTTATTTGTTTTTCTGATAATTTTCTCTATGCTGTAGTTTGTGGCACAAAGTTTTGCTTGAACTGTTCTCATTAGCATTTTTTAAATCCAGTGTATTTAACTCTTACGCGTCATTTGTGCTCCATTATCCCCTCAGACCCATGGTGCAAACAACACAAGGTATGACACAAACACAAAGGACGGGAAACATTTCAACACACTCTCTACTCCACATATGTCAAACTCAAGGCCCGGGGGCCAAATGTGGCCCGCCACATCATTTTATGTGGCCCACGAGAGCACTATAGGTCCGAGTGTCTAAAAATAAATAGATCAAAAGTGTGCTTTGAGCAAAACTACATTTCCCGCAATGCAGTAATTAAACCCGGTTTAACTTTGACAAAAATGTTTCTATTGGCGGACGACGTCCGGAAGTGAGCTATGCCACGTGAATCTCGGACTTCGCGGGTGGTTCTGGAACGCAAGTTTTAAATGACCGTCCATTCAACAAAAAATATTCACAATTTTTCCATTTCTCCACTCAAATTTCAAACCCAGAAATTGCCATTATGTGTTGACCTCATGAGACTCACCTGGGCAACTCTTATTAAAATCGACCAAATGGCAAAACAACGTCCGATCGTTTTACACGCTGCAGTGAGAGCAAGGAGTTAGACCCTGGTATGTCCTGTTGGGCTTCTCTGTAAAGGTTGATTGATTGATTGATTGATTGATTGATTGATTGATTGATTGATTGATTGATTGATTTCATTGATTGATTGATTGGTTGGTTGGTTGATTGATTGATTATCACCATGTGTCACGGCTCGAACAAGACTGGTGGTGAGAACCCAGAAGCACGAAAGACAAACGGGCAGGTCAAGAGTGTCAGAGCAGGTTTAATAAGGCAGGGTTCTGGTTCTGGGGAATCAGTCCAAACAGCAGACGAATCTGACAGATGGCAAGCAAACAGGCAGAGTCCAATAATCATTTTAATTCATTCATTTGAAATGTGTTCTAAACTACCAAACTTTTTTTTTCAATTTTAACCCTTTAAATACCAGCTTAAAAGTCTGAAGTTTTTTTTTTTAAAGAAACACAAAAACTTAATTTTCATATACAGTATACAATATAGTAGGAGGATGGGGATTTGGTGATTATCATCTGGATATGTCAAAGATAAGCAATAAACAAATCAATTTTACTGAATTCATATTTTTTTATGTAAAAATGTAACATTTCTGCCTTCAGACGCATTCTGCACGACGGTGCTGCACTGAAAGTTTCAAAATGGCATCAGATTTCTTTGCAAGAGGCTTGGTGATGATTCCAAATGGAGAAAATATTTCCATTTATCAGATGCTGTGCACTGCGGACATGGTTCAATTCAGGCATCAGACACTGTAGGAGTAACTGGTTGTACTTGTTTTTACTTGTCTACCACAAACAATGGGGTTTTTTCTGTTTGGCTGTTTTTCAGTATGTGCCAGTTGGCATTAACACTAATGGAATAATTAAATACCGGTTCTGTCAGGAAGCCAAATTTAAATCCAAATTGGTTCAGCACGCGTCCTTCATTTTCTTATTAACTCACTAATGACTGAGATCTTAGTTACTGGTATTCAGATCATTATGTCATTGATGAAAATGTGAGTGGAAATGTATTACATTGGCCTTTAAAACTTTCTGAATGTGACATCACATAAAGTTTATTCAATAAAATTCCATTGTTGAACCAGAAGTCATCAAAGCTAAAGTTTTTAAAATGTTTTAATATCCCAAATGTAGAACCTGTTAGTATATGAGCGAGTCCACGCCTAGAATGTTTTGGTCTGGGTGATTTTGTGTGTCTTTGTTTCTGTTTCCCCTCCCTCGGTGTGTCTTTACCTTTCAGTGTGGGTGGCAGCAGACGTGTTTGACCTACTTTCATCAGTTGTCAGATTGGTACAACTACTTTCCCTGGTAATGACATCAGTGTTTGGTTGTGGATCTCCGGTGTTTCTTTTCCTGTTGCATTCCTTGAGAACTGCCCCCCTGCCTTGTTGTGATGTTGACTTGCCTCCTGCTTCCTGCCAACACCCCCTAGAGCTGCATGTGTCTGTGGGTTTTGCATGTTTATTCTTAACAGAATCAGTTTTAAGCTGCCTTTGTGTCTCACGTTACAACTGGTCCTACTGTAGACTCACATCCTAACAAACAGCTTAACCCTGTGGACTGAGTGAAACTTGAATCTTTATTATTGAGACACTACATTCTTACAAATTATATATCATTATATCATTGCTTATTTTCTAACTTGTGTTCCATAAAATGAGAGATTACAGGATTTAGTTTTAGGTAAAACTGAGTAAATCAAGTTTTTCTTTAAAACAGGGGAAAAAACTAATTCATAGAAGCCACTGCCCGTGAAATATGAACTTTTTAACTGTGATCTGAAGTGACACCTTGTAAATCTATGTGTGCAGCCAGAAGATGGTCAGCCCACAAATCCACTGCCCTCTCAGCTCCAAATTAGTTTACAGACCATTGAATTCCATCCGTGGAGACCCAGTCGAGCCACTGGTGGACGAGCTGCTGACAGCGTGTGGTGTTTTCACCGAACGCAACCAAAACAACTTGTCTAACTTGTTTTTCTCCACTACAGTCAATATTTACATCTGAATGTTTTTGAACCTGTCAAACAGACATGAGTGTTCAGTTGTGTGTATAGCAATAGACGTGTACGTCTATATTTCTTTGTTTTAGTGGATAGGTTCAAGTTACTACAACCGTTGACCTCATAAAAGACAGAAGTTCAAATATACTGAAGTGCATAATATTATATACTTATAATAAAATAAGTATGCATTATAACAATATAAGTATTTCATACTTATAATGTTTAATCAAGTTTTTTTTAAATTTAATTTTCAAGTTATGAAAACAGTTTTCCAATACAGATGTAAATCACGGTAGTAGACAGCAGAAGATGCAGGTACTGAAGATGAGTAAATGTCTTTCAACCAGACAACAGACATACAAGGGGGGGTTGTGGTGATTTCCAATGAAGTAAAATTCTCCGACTAGCTAGTCGAGTGGCTGAAACACCGAATATGGCTATCACTGGGCATTGTTCCACAGCGGTTAAAATATGTGCAGGATTTTAAGGATGAAATTCCAATAATGTTCAGGTTTGGGGCAAAATGAAAGTGCATTAACGTTTGGATGACTGGCTGGATCACACAGGTGGATTCTCAGGTCTAACGTCCCTCCTCTGCCGGGGGCGCTTCTTTTTCATCTGCTGACAAACGAAAACACACATTCCAGTTCACACAAGTTCACACAAGGCCACATGTTGATCCTTCACCGGTAAGCTGCCGGCCACAAAGCAGCTACCAAGTTAAACCGACTCCTCGGACACGTCAGCAAACACTGAACATCAGCAGATCGCTGCGTTCACAGACCTCTGGTCCTCTTAAGTATTTTAGGATTTGTTCCTCTCACAGTTTAAGTCTAAAGCTCATATTTCTGTGACTTAACAAAAAGAAAAGTTGATTTTCTATTAATGTAGACATATAATTTAAAAAATGTAATAAGCAATGTAATACATTTATGCAATTTCCTCCGGGATTAATAAAGTATCTATCTATCTATCTATCTATCTATCTATCTATCTATCTATCTATCTATCTATCTATCTATCTATCTATCTATCTATCTATCTATCTATCTATCTATCTATCTATCTATCTATCTATCTATCATTTCTGATGTTCTGTACAAAAAAAAGACAAAAATTGGGGGGGTTGAAACAGCGCATAGAACAAGTGAAGGGATATGCTTTATATAAAATACACAAATGAATAAATGATAAACACATATAAACTTGATATTACTGTGATTTCCTAAACCTTCTGAGGTTTTTGTTGTTCTTATAAAACCATCTGGTGTGGGCGGGGCGCACCTGAAGTCTTGGACGGCATCACGCCGACCAGAGTCTTGGGAATCCATTTGAGGTCGGAGGTGAAGGGCAACTCCCCGGACTCTTCCTCAGCTCGGTCCTGCAGAGGCGTGACGGGGGGGGGGGGACTCGTTTGTTTGTGTGCAGGAAAGAAACACTCTGAACTAAATGAAGGTGTGTTTGGTTCGTTCTCATCATAAACACTTTCTGTCTAATGTACTTTTACCTGCTCAACTATGATATGTTCACCATGCTGCTCAAACCCAATGTCGAACACATACGTCCCCGGGCCCTTCGGCTGCAAAAAAAAAGTTTTTTTTTTAAAAAACAGCTGAAGCTGAACATTATCTGAAACCTAAGAAACTATAGCAATATTCTGTTCTCACAGAACGTAACCCAAGTAGAACGTACACCATTGTTGGTGAAGCTGCCCTTGTATCTGTGGGTGGAGTGGACGTACTCTCCAGAGGACTTCATGTTGCCCTTTACCCATGATCCTTCATACCTCGAACCAGTTTCACGGTAGTGGTAAACACCCTGACCGTGTCTGCCGACCAGAAAACCAATATTATATTCTCCATTTCAATCAAGAGTCAGTCTTTGGGTGAAGTCCCAGGACTGGATGTACCTCATGTGTTCGAGCCACTCTCCATCGTATTTGTCTCCGTTGGGGTACGTGTAGACGCCATGACCGTGTCTCTGGTCGTTCTCCCACGACCCTGAAGCCCACAGAGATGCAATACACACAGGTTGGTTAGAAGCCTTTATTTCAGGGCTTCGGCTGAAACATGTCAGCTCCTAAACGTCAGTCGTGCTGTACCTTCATATTTAGAGCCATCTGGATAGTAGAAGGTGCCCTGTCCATGTTTCTTGTTCTGGCGGTAGTCTCCTATGTATCTCGCACCGTTCTTGAAATAATACGTCCCCTTTAAACAATAAATAAATACACACCATTATTGTAAATGGAAATCTATTTGGCATAATCAAAAAAGTTTTATTGTGTCCTGAATGACATAATAAATTTCCAATTACTGCTCAGACTCATCCATTACTAATGATAACCAGATCCCACAGGAGTTGGTTTCCATGGAGAAGGAAGGAGGTGACACAACTTCATTGGTCACGAGACAAATCTGATGTAAAAACGTACAGTCGGAGTTTGGTCTTTCAACTTTTCTGTACAAATATATTTTTTGTTTTTTATAATGTTTTGGTTCCTTTTCTTACTTTGTGGGGATATTTCATTTATTTGTGAAATATGTGTGCTGTGGTTGTTTCAGGGGCCTGTACACACTAACTGTAAAAAACTAACACACCTGAGTGAAAATGTACCTGTAATTTCCCCCTGGGGATAAATAAAGCATTCTTTCTTTTCTTTTTTATTTTAATTGTTTTCCATTTTCATTCTTTGTAAGTTTGATGTTTTCCATTAAGGTTTAAATATTATCATAAGAGCGGGGGGGGGGGGGGGTCAACTTCAGAATTGAAGAATCGTCTTGAAAGATGAGTGAAACGTCATCAACCAACCTGGAGAACCTGACGGAACCTATTATAGTAGTAAACAGCGACACCTAGCGGTAAAAACTCAAAATGCCCATTTTGATGAACAAATGGTCCTGAGATGTTCAGACTGTCCTCAAACCCAGTGAGGACGGGTGAAACAAACCGGTTCTGGATTGATGTGAAGCCAACAAACGCTTTGATATGTGAATTCATCTCTTCAGGAAAATGTCAGGTGTTGTTTCCACTCACCTCCCCGTGTCTGGTTCCGTCCTGGTATTGCCCCTGGTAAATGTCCCCGTTGGGCAGCTGGGCTTTACCTGCCCCGTGTCTCTGTCCCAGCTCGTTTCTCTCCCCTTCGTATTGCTGCAGGTGTGTATTAACACACACACACACACACACACACACACACACACACACACACACACACACACACACACACACACACACACACACACACACACACACACACACACACACACACACACACACACACACTATAACGTTGTTCCACCTTCCAGCGGACAGAACAACATGTTTTAATGTTCTCACCCCGATTTTACTGGATTCATTGTCCACGTCCTCCGAACCGGACTCAGACATGGTGTCTCGGTGTGAACGGTCTGACCTCTAGTGTCTCACCTGGGCTCTGGTCACGTGATGGAAGGTAACTTAATTAGCCCAGTAAAGATTTGTTACAAATATAAACGGAATAACTTTGAAGTAAACAAAAAAAACGGCGCTTTCAGTCCTCAACAAAGGAACGGTTGCTATGGTCCGCCATCACCATGGCAACGATTCGAGCGTCAACACTTCCGCGCCAGAGACACGTCGCGAGACAACAGAGGCACCTGTAAAAGGAATGGAGGCACAGGTAACACACCACCCTCAGAAGACAGCGTGTGTGTGGAGGTGTGTGTAGTTTGACATGAGTAGTTCAACATTCTTCGTCCTCCTCCTCCTCCTCCTCCTCTTCCTCCTGGTCAGGAGGAGACACCAGTTCTCCAGTGGGAGGCGCTGTCTGACCAACAGGTCCAGGAGCTGCTGGAGAAAAATGAAGAGGAGCTTCAAACGTGAGTCCTAACGGGAGAACATTGGCTTTAAAGGAACAGCAAAAATAGAATTAAATGGCTTTTTATGTCTAGTATCTTCACTGTGTCCACCCAGAGTCCACCCAGAGTCCACCCAGAGTCCACCCAGAGTCCACCCAGGTGGACATGTCTGTGATAATAGGAAAAACACATCAGCTTTCCATATGTATTATGAAAAACACATTTTTTTCAAAGAGATTGTCAGAATAAGGAGAATTTAAGAATGAAGAGCTAAAATGAAATCGTAATAAATAGATAAGAGAATTCAAATGTATACACAGGTAGGTTCGGAGGTTAGTGGACTGGCTTCCATTGGTCCTCCTCACTGCAACGTAGGGTTAGTTAACAATGATCCAAGTTCTGTTTCTTACCCAGTTTGTTTAATCCAGTTTTATTATGTGAAATAAAACTGGATTTATTTTATCCACGTCCCTCCTTCATCCTGTCCTTTATATGTCCATTTAGTGTGACCCTGTTATTCTACGGGGGGGCATCATTGGCCTGAAGTGTGTTCATTGTTTATCAGTCATTTTCATTTCAAAACAAGGCGGTCACAGACTTCAACATCCCGCGACTCCACTGAATTCAATTTTTTGCCCTGACCTACTTGCATAGGTCAAAGATCTAAGGTAGTGCTCTGACCTACTGTCATTAATCAAAGCACTAACTTTGATCTATGGTCTTACTCACACTGGCCTTCTCCCTCGTCTTTCTATCTTATCCAGTTCCTGAGAGAACAAAAGTTGAAATGTGACCTTGACCTAGTTTTCTCAAGGTCAAGGTCATTTGGTGGATATTTGGTGGACTAACAAACGGACAGACACACAAACACTGACGATCACAACACATCACCGCTTTGAAGCGGGATGTAGAAACTCATTAGTGTGAGGCTTTACAGGAACTGTAAGTGTTTTAATGACAAAATGAACACTAGTGAAGGTCATTTGAATCACGCATTACACTCATAGATTACTGCTGCTGACGTAACGCTGATCCAGGTGAGCTTTCTGTCATCTGCAGAGAAATGCAGGAGATTCTGGGCTTCAGGAACCCCCAGACTTGTATGAAGGAATCTGCCCTGTTGGATTACTACGTCTGTGGCTTCTGGTGGGCCAAACAGGCCGGCTTCACTTCCACCCAGACGTCCTTCGTCATGGTTGTGCTCCACATGCTGATGACTAACATAGAAGGTGAGGAGGACACGCCAACACACACTGTGATTACAGACATTGGTAAACTCCCCTTTAGCAAAAACCACACACACACACACACACACACACACACACACACACACACACACACACACACACACATTGTTATTTCAACGGCATCACTTACCAGTAGAGAACCAGTAAACCAACAGGATGGTCCAGTTCACTCACTCGTCTCTCTCACCTCATTCAAGACAAAGGCATGGCCCGAGAGGACAACATGAGGGAGCTCACGACGGTCATGGCCACTGCCTGCGACCGCTCACCATCCGACCGCTCACCATCCGACAGCTCACCATCCGACAGCTCACCATCCGACAGCTCTCCACTTCTGAACAGAGACGAGGCCACAGCCCTCTTGTGTTACACCAAGAACAGGTGAGGAACCGCTGGTGTTCACAGGTGAGACCTACATGTAGACCATAAGACTCAGAGGTCTGAGACCGATGTCTGAAATCACTATATATAGTACACAGTAAACAGTACATAGTACACAGTAAATAGTACACAAACATAGTATATAGTACATAGTTGCTACTATTACAGGGATCAGGACTCAGTGCTTTCATAATAAAATGCTAACTAATGTCCACCAACCAACCACGACAGGAACATCTGCTATGTTCTATGCAGAATAGATAAACTTGAATTGTCATTTGTGACTTTAATTTTCTTTGTTATTACATCCCGCTTCAAAGCGGTGATGTATTGTAATTGTCAGTGTTCATGTGTTCGTTCGTTCGTCTGTTTGTCCACCAAATATCTTCACAACCGTTACAGATAGAAAGGTGAAACAAAAAGCACATGACTCAGGCAGCAAAGGGGATGAAAATGAGATGATGACCTTGACCTTGATAAAACTAGGTCAAGGTCAAATTTAAACTTTTGTACACCCAGGAACCGGATAAGATAGAAAGACGAGCAAAAAGGCCAATGTGAGTAAGACCGTTTGGTCAAAGCTAGTGGTCAAAGCTAGTGGTCAAAGCTAGTGGTCAAAGCTAGTGGTCAAAGCTAGTGGTCAAAGCTAGTGGTCAAAGCTAGTGCATAGCTTTGACATACCCTGAAAGGGCAAAGCTATGCACTTGTCAGGTACGGCTTTCAGGGTACCCTGACCTACCCGTCGCGGGATGTTGCAGTCTCTGACTGCTTTGGTTCTTGTTTTAATTTGGCTCTGTGCTCCTCCAGGTCGTGTTTTAATAGTTTCAAGTTTATTTATTTTTATATAGCCCAGATTCACAAACAATGTCTCAAAGGGCTTTACAATCTGCACATGGACGATATCCCTCTGACCTTTGTGCACTGCAAGCAGTACGACACTCACATCGGATAAGGAACAACTCCCCCCAAAACCCTTTTAACAGGGGAAAAAATGGATGGGAGAAACCTCAGGAAGACTGCAGAGGAGGGACCCCTCTTCCAGGAGTGGACAGACGAAGCAATAGATACCGCATGTACAGATTAACAACAGAATAATAATAACAGTAACAATAATAAATGTATGACAAAGACACGCTGATCCATCCAGTAGAGCGAGTCACCACCAGCCGATGAAGCACACAGAGGTCACCGATTGCCGAGGATCCACCACTCTGAGGACAAACCAAATAATGCCTAAGTCATTGTTCTCAAAAAAGTTATAGTTTAAGATTACCCTGCCAAAACCCAAAAACCACAGCAGAACCAAATGAGACAGAACCAGACTCCCCTAGTGGATGGTGAAACAGGACCACTGTGCAGCTTTTGATATCGCCAGCCATGGAAACAGACAAAGGTAGTCGATTGCCGATGATCCACCACACAAAGGCCTGAGAGAGAGCACAGGGGAGGGAGAGATAGAGAGAACAGGGGCAATAGTGGCACGAGAGGGACCAGAATGGCAGAGGATTAATGGGAGGCAGGGGCCTAACTAAGAAATCCTACGGCTCGTCAGCAGGACTAGGCTAAACCTAAACACTGAGACTCCCACCCCAGATATTACTGATATGTTACGGAGAACAGATACGTTTTGAGTCTAGATTTAAAGACATCCACAGATTGACTGTCTAATACCTATAGGGAGGTTATTCCACAGGAAAGGGGCCCGACAGGAGAAGGCCCCCTGGCCAGCTGACTTCTTTTTAACTCTAGTTCAGCTGGTTCTCTATTTAGTCTCTTTCAGAGATACAGACTGTACAAGCTACTGTTCACCACACCCAGGGAGGAGCTACAGACGGGCATGAAGGTCAGGCATTGTGTGTGTGTGTGTGTGTGTGTGTGTGTGTGTGTAAACATTGTAAAAAGTTTTTTTTTTCCCCAGAGGACCATTGAGGTGTTCGGCCATCAGGACAGTCTCACCCCGCTAGAGGAAGGCATCCCCACTCACCTCTGCCCCCATTAAGCAGTTCTGCCAGCAGAAACAGACGAACAAGTGATGGACAGACCGTTGGATGAATGAATAGCGTCAGACCGACTCGTCGTCTTTCATTGCCCCCTGTGGTAGTAGAGTCACAGGCCAAACCTAATGTTGGTCCTACTTTTGGCTTTGACACAAAATCTTTCTTATAACTATATAACAGCATGATAAAATGTGACAGCACAAAAAGAAAAGTGGTAAATGTTATCACGAGGCACTTCAGTTTTTGATATCAATTTTTTCACATTAAAATCACACATGAATAACACTATCTATAATGACTGTGTCACTTGACTTTATTTTGAAAAGTATGACAAAATATGGACGACTGTATTTTCTATCCTTACAATAAATACAAATATTTGAACTAAACAAAGATAAGACAGATCGGTCAACAGATCGGTGATGTGGGGTGGGGCTCACTGTTGGTGAGGCACCGACGCTGAAGTTATTTGTCATTAAATTAACTGCCCAACATTAAAAACTGGTTAATTAAAAACCATTCGTGACACAAAGAGCAGCAGCGAGCAGTCGAGCCTCAACTTAGACCGGACGACCAATCGAAACAAGACTTAATTAATAAAAGAAGACAAGGTCGGAGGTTAAAGATCTGCTTCAAAGATCAGATCAGAAAATAACCCGCTCTTCAAACTGACTCGTACACAGAACTATGTTTTACCAGTTTTTCATGTCAGACTGTTATTTTAATGGTAAATAAGCCACTGTTTGGCTCGTAGAACTGCCTTTAACATCCCCAGTAATGAACTTCCCCACACATCACTACAGCAGAGTCTTTCTGAGCAACTGGATTCACCACAACAGAAACAATTCTGAAGTTTTAATTTAGTACATAAACTCTCCTTTTGTTGTTTAGACACAAACAGTATTTATGACCAGAGAACAAGCCAGAATGAATCAATGGAGCGACGCCGTAGAATGTCAGAAAAACATCCAGAGTTTGTGTGATTACTGTCGGATGGGCAGACCAAAGTCTTCATCGTTACTTCAGACAGAAAGCTACAAAGGACCAAAGGTTAAAGGTCGTTCGACCCTTCAGCTGCAGTGTAGACCCTCGTACAGTTTCTGTCCAGTGTGTGTCCTCATGTGCACTACCAGGTTGCCTTTCTGTGCGAAGGACTTGTGACATTGGTGGCACCGGTACGGTCGCTCCCCCGTATGAATCCTAGTGTGGTTCACCAGGTCTGACTTCTGACAGAAGCTCCGCCCACAGTACCGGCACTGATAAGGTTTCTCCTCCATGTGGATCCTTAAATGTCTCATCAGAGTTTTGGTCAAGGAGAAACATTTAGCGCAGCAAGGACATTTGAAGGGTTTCTCTGCCGTTCCTGCTTCAAAGCGAATGAAAGCCTTGGTGGGTTTTCCTGGAGGTCTTTTTGGGGGGACAGTTTTAACAGTGAGATGTTTGGGTTCAGATTCCCTTCCACCTGGTTCAGGTAGATTCACCGGCAGGAACAGCTGATTGTCTGTGGCGCTGTCAGGTATTTCACCATCACATCCAGCCGGTTCAGATTTAATGCGAACTGGAACTACAGCCGAGGCGTCCTGGACCCGGTAGAGACACGGGGGCCTGAGGGCCTCGGGGTCAAACGTGTTTCTGTCATTAGAAGTGATTGTGAGTGGAAATGTCTTCCTGCCACCGTCAGATTCCAACTGTTTGTCATCCACTTCTGTCCACCTGGTGGGAGTCACTGATCTGGGGTCAGTTTGTGCGTCACTAACACACTGATGTGGTGTGTCTTCTGTGTGTTTAAGCAGACTGTCTGTCTGGTCAAAGGTCAGATCACCTTTGTGAGTCCCGGAGCGAATGAGGCGTACCGACTCGTGGTTGTAGCGTCGGCTCTGGTTCTCCTCTGGGTGTGTCTTCACGTGTCGCGTCAGCGTCTTTTTGGAAGGAAAAAACGCCGAGCAAACATGACATCTGAACAGTTTCTTCAGAGGTACGCTGAGATCGTTCTCTTGCTTCACATCAATGTCTTGAAAATCAGTCGGTATCTTCTGGTCATTTTCACTGCTGGTAAAGGAGTGTGTGTGAGTGTTTTCCGAGCTGAGACGCTCTTCTGTGGAGCTCGTTGGTTCCCAGCACAAGCTGACGTTCATGCTGGCAGAGCGACGCTGATCTGTGTGGACAGACCAACAGGACAGCATTAGTTTCAAGTCATTTTTCTACGAATTACACAAAAGCAGCAGAAAGTCTGTTTACTTACAGCGAGCTAGAACAGCAAAATTCATTGATTTTAAATCAAATTCACGTTTTGACCTCCCATGATTGAATTAACATAAGCAGTAATTAAAGGTAGTGCATTGTTCCCCTCGAGAGCAAATCAAATCACTGCCCGATGCCGTGATGCCTGATGCCGTCCTGATGACATCAATGTTGAAGCGTCAGTGATCAATGACACATCAAGGTCAAAACTAAAGGTCAGGAGGAGGGAGAAGTGCTTCTCCTTGAAGTAAATCCTGTGTCTGTGCAGTACAAAGATATATCAATAAAAATAATGATAATAGTAATATTGATAAAAATAATGGTGATCATCATTCTGGCTATAATCATACAGCCCTTCACTGAACAAAGTAACGTAATGAAGCATGCTTTCACAGACAGCTTATAAAGCTTTTAAATAATATGTATAATATATATATATATATATATATATTATAATTATACATATTATACATATTACAGGTAGTCGTCGACTTACGACCGCGATTGGGACCGACAGATCGGTCGTAACTCGACTTGGTCGTAAATCGACTCTTAAGTTAAAATTAAATCCAGCAGCGCTGGTTCTTGGCTGGGGGTCGTCCGGATCGTCAGCTGGGGCAGCGTGTGGGTTGGTGGGAGCGGGAGACGATCTTTTCATAATCATTGTGAGCTTTGTCTGATTTGTTCGTTTCTTTTTCTCCTCATAAATTTCACGATATGGACGGAAAGCGTCGTTTGCCATCCGTTCAATCCTTGCAAATGTTTCTATGTTCTATGTGCATTTCTTCAAAGTGTGCACGGAGTTTATTTAACAGGGAAAAGCCTTCTGACAAGCCTTTGGTGGTGAACATTTTTTCTGTTTCCTCCTCTTCTTTCTCTGCTTCTCTTCTCTCTTCTTCTTCCACTCTTTCTTCTTCCAGCGCGATCAGTTCTTCTTACAGCGCGATCATTCGTGAGTTCTCCAAGGAGAGGTTTTTGCCAGTTTCACTATTTTCTCCCGAATCTGATCAAGTTCTTCGTCACTTTCAAATCCAGCAGAAGAGTTCATGTAACGCTTGACAGTTTTTCCATACGCCATTCATACATTTCTCCATCACAGCCTCCTAAGCAGCCCAGCCCATCAGTAGTGGGCTGGGCTGTTGATCTCAGTGTGACTGAACATCGTGTGTGCACCGTGGGGACTGAAGAGAGCGCGGGAGCCTCAGAGCGTGAGTACTGTGGCTGGAGGGAATGCCCGCGTTACCCGGACATTGTGGTAGTAAAGTCGGTCGGTCGTAAGTTGCATAGGTCGTAAGTCGACGGCTACCTGTATTAAAAATAGTGCAGAAAATACTGTACAGTATATATATAATTTATATATATACTGTATATACACAGTATTTTCTGCACTATAAGGCGCACCGGATTATAAGGCACTTTTTTTTTTAAAAAGATTTTTAAAAAGTGGCTGTAGTCCACTAGCCAGAGCATTCATGGCTGAGTGCCTTTAGTCAGCTGTGAATGGCCCCATTGTTATTTCACTGAAGCCATTCTGAGCCTCAAGGAAACCTGATCACTTGATTACTTTGCCATATGGATGAATGAATAAATAAATACATAAAAAATCATTATTTATTCTGTATAAAGGAAACATCTGAAAACCATCCAGCTGACCTTCTCTATGTGGCTCGTCCTCCTCCAGTCGTGTGTGATGGCCGTCCACCCCCCACTGTGAACGGGACGCGTCCTCCTCGTGCTCCGTGATGATTCTCTCCACGATGGTGAAGATCTCCTGGGCAGCTGCAGACAGACACTCTCCCACCAGCGCTCTCAGCAGCCCCATCTTTGCCGTCTTCACCATGCTGAGATGATCTTCACGGTGACACCTGAACGATGGAAGCTGAGGCTCGAACCCTCCACAGGTTCACCTAAACGGTCTGCGTCCTCAGATCACGCCTCACTTCTACGTTTCACACACATCCTGATGTAGACAGCTCTTTCGGCACAAGGATCAGGATTAGATGGAGATCTGAAAGACAAGGAGATAGAAGAGTCCAGTTTAATCAGATGGGGGGGGGGTTAAAATCTCAAAATTAGAATTCTAAAAATTAACCAATCACATCTCTTTGATTTGGACAAATTGCTTTAACTCGGTTATGGAAAAAAACAACAACAAAAAGACAAGAAAGGATCACAGATCTTTTTAAGTCAACTCAACACACACACACACACACACACACACACACACACACACACACACACACACACACACACACACACACACACTGCCAGATGCAGAAACATAAACATGCATCTTTAAGTCTTTCCTACTAGTCCAGTTGTCTTTAGCAGAAAACAACATGGAAGACGTTTGAACCCCATGTGAACCCCATGTGAACCCCATGTGAAACCCATGTGAAACCCATGTGAACCACATCAGAACCCCATGTGAACCACATGTGAACCCCATGTGAACCCCATCAGAACCCCATGTGAACCCCATGTGAACCACATGTGAACCCCATGTGAACCCCATGTGAACCACATCAGAACCCCATGTGAACCACATGTGAACCACATCAGAACCCCATGTGAACCACATCAGAACCACATGTGAACCCCATGTGAACCACATCAGAACCCCATGTGAACCACATGTGAACCCCATGTGAACCACATCAGAACCCCATGTGAACCCCATGTGAACCACATGTGAACCCCATGTGAACCCCATGTGAACCACATGTGAACCCCATGTGAACCACATGTGAACCCCATGTGAACCCCATGTGAACCACATGTGAACCCCATGTGAACCACATCAGAACCCCATGTGAACCCCATGTGAACCCCATGTGAACGCTCACCTTCTGCATTCACCCCCCCTCCATGCCGGTGTCCGCCTCACGAACAGGAGCTAGCTCCAGAGCTAACGGCTCGAACCGAACAGGGCTCTAACAAACACGCAGCTGCTGAACACAATAACAACAGGAAGTGGTTTACAAGACGCTTCCGGTTCGTCAGAGCGAACGAGTCTCCCTCCGACAGAGTCCGTCAGGTTAGAGAGACGACAGAAACACTACAGGTAGAAACACTACAGGTAGAAACACTACAGGTAGAAACACTACAGGTAGAAACACTACAGGTAGAAACACTACAGGTAGAAACACTACAACCCGCGTCAGACAGCCTCTTCCTCTGGTACGTTTCTTCTTCGCTTACTTTCTTCTTCTTCTTCTTCTTTTTGAAAACGTGTCCCCGCCACCTGGTGGTCTGGAGTGGATCTGCGCGGTGATGACACGTGGACCATGAGCCTCACTGTAAATGATGGTGATGGTAGTGATGAAGTAGGCCTGCATTAGTTCATCTGAACTACTACTGCCATAATATTATTAATCGTAGCATTTAAAACGTTGTTTCTGCGCATGTCATTTAAAAAAATTAAAGACGATCCTGAGATTCTTTATACCAAGTCTGGAAAATAAATGATTGGCACACAGACGTAAGCTCTGGTTTTCTCTTCATCTGTTAAGAACGTTGGTAGAACCCATGATTTGGACCTGCGGCTCTTCCTCACTAAACATCCTCATCACATCCTAAACAAAACACCTTCCTCTGTTTCCACTTCAGACTCACAGGTTGTTTAAATGCACCACAATTTAAAGATAAGTACACTTCTGATTAAACATACGACTGTGCAAACAAGTAATCCATAAAAAAATCAATAATTTAAAACTTTGGTGGGTGTTTACTTCCTGTCCATGTGTGGGTGAGCCCCACACTGCTGCACAGACAGGAGTGACCAGAGTGATCTGTGGAGTGAGCACTGGGCTGCTGCGGAGGCCAGTTTGCCCATTCCTGTTGTGGGCTGGGAGTTTCCAGCTATACAGCTCAGGGGAAGGAAGCACCACAGGATGTCCTGTTCCTCATTCCTCAAGGATAGAATGACTCCACATGTTTGTTACTGTTTCTACGAAGTGAATGGAGTGACAGAACGGTCAACATGATGCAAACGTGTCAACATTTAGTTCTAGATTGACCCACGAGAGAATGAAAAAGGTTTTCGAAACGTGTAACCTAAACCAATCGGTGTACTGTAGCTAGTCTATCTGTATTTGATTTATATATAATGTGACTTATTATTACAGTGGGACTTGTTAAAGGAATTATATCAATTCTAGATCAGATTTCACATGAGGGGACAGAGCACTACTAATGTTAGTAGTGTTCTTCATTCTGGAATAGAGTGAAGGCTTTTCATGGTCCAAATGCTCTCTGAGGTTCTCCAGCCATGATGAGATGAACAAGAACACGAACGAGAACCAAAACTAGAATGATAATGAGAATGAGTTATAGAATAAAAATGACACTATAAGATGAGAAATAGAATGAGAACCAGACCAAACTGCACTAAATCTGCTAATTTATTGCAGCAGAACCTACAGAACCAGAAGAGAGGCTGATATGAGGCAAACTACGAGTAAACCAGAAAAAATAAAGCAGAAAAGTGTGAAGAACAGCAAAGGAATTCTGGGAAAAAGAAGAAAAGAAAGAAGTTCGTACAGAAAAAATAAAAAGAATTGTGGAACTTTTCATTTGTACAAATTTCACTAAAATATTCACAGTAAACTTTACTTAGTTTGATCTGCAATTAATATATGGGTGGTTGTAGTACTAGTAGTAGTAGTAGTAGTAGTAGTGGTGGTAGTAGTAGTAGTGGTGGTGGTAGTAGTAATAGTAGTAGTAGTAGTAGTAGTAATAGTAGTAGTAGTTTTAGTAGTAGTTGTAATACAGTAATAGTAGAAGTTATAGTAGTATTAATTATAGTAGTAATAATAGTAGTAGGGGTAGTAGTTAAAGTAGTGGTAGTTTAGTTTGCTTTATAGCAGTAGTAATAGTACTTAGTAGTAGTAGCATTAGTTGATGTAGTTAGAGTACTAACTACTGTGGTAGTAGCAGGAGTTATAGTAGTTATAGCAGTAGTGGTGATAGTAGTGGTAGTTTTAGTTATAGTAGCAATGGTAGTACCAGTTATAATAGTTGTACTAGTAGTTATAGTAGCAATAGTGGTAGTTGTAGTTATAGTAGTTATAGTAGTAGTAGTAATAGTTGTTATGGTAGCAGTAGTAGTAGTAGTGGTAGTAGTAGTAATGTTAGTGTGTTGTAATAATAATAGTTATAGTAGTACTAGTTATAGTAGTTAGTCATAGTAGTAATAGTAGCAGTAGTAATAGTAGTAGTTGTAGCTATAGTAGTAGTAATAGTAGTTATAGTAGGAATAGTAGAAGTAGTTATCGTAGTTATAGTAGCAATAGTAGTAGTAGTAGTAGTTATAGTAGTAATAGTAGCTGTAGTAGTTATAGTAGTAATAGTTGTAATAGTAGTAGTTATAGTAGCTAAGGTAGTAGTGGCAATAGTAATAGTAGTAGTAATAGTAGTAATAGTAGCAGTAGTAGTAGTAGTAGTGGTAGTAATAGTAGAAGTAGAAGTAGCAGTTATGGTAGTAGTAGTAATAGTAGTTGTAGCAGTAGTTATAGTAGTAATAGTAGCGGTACTAGTTATAGTAGTAATAGTAGCGGTAGTAGTTATAGTAGTAATAGTAGTGGTAGTAGTAATAGTAGTAGTACTAGTAAAACAAGAACAATAAAGGACAGGAGGAAACAAACAGACTGAGGACGTTTGTTCAGACCGTTTTAGTCGTTGTTCAGATCAACACCAGAGAAGAGTCGTTCACTTCATAGCAGAAATGTGAACAAACTAAAAGTCGTATTATTTCAAGGATGTCTGAAAATCAGCGCTCCAAAAAAAGTGAGAAGAAAACACGAAAAAAAGTTACAAACTTTGAATTTAGCAAAACCTGACCTCTTCCAGGTGGCGATTGTGTTCCATGTACATAAAAAATGTGACTCGTATAAAATATTCCAACACACTCCCACAGATTACTGTAGATGTGTGAACATCTCAGTGTGAGATTCACACAAAAAGGACGGAAAGGAAATGTTTTGGGGATGAAGACTTTCTGCGGTGGGGGGTGCATTTAGTTTTCTGGGGGGACTGTTCCTTTAATTCCTCTTCATTGATGACTGGTGTTCAATGAGGTCCAGCTCCTCTCAGGAACGATGAAGGAATGAATGTGACAGCTGCTGGGGAATCCTACTACACCATCAGGTCACATGGTACACACACTCTATCCCTCTGATCCCCCCCCCCACATCTCACTAATGCTGAGCAAAGTGAGGGAGGGAAAAAGCAGGAGGGTTTTAGTGGGAAGAGGAGGAGGGGAGAGGGAGGAGAGCAGCGAGAGGAGGAGGAAGAGGAGAGGCAGCGAGCGGTGAGACCAGATTACAACCAACCAGAGAGTGAACGAGGGAAGACAGGAGGGAGGAGGACAGAAATAGAAGGAGCGTCCTGAATCTATTCCTCCGCTTGTGTCAGTTGAGAAGAAAAAAGAGGGATTTTATTCTACTTGTGAAGAAGGAGAGAAAGAAAAGAGAAGAAGAAAAAACAGGATTACAGTAATTCAAGAGTAATCACTGTCACAGAGGAAGAGGAGGAGGCGTGGGTCAGGGAGTGGGTTCTCAACAAGAGTGATACAACACTGAGCTGTGAGTGTGAGTCAACCCCCATCATCATCATCTTCATCATCATCTTCATCAAAACTCCAACATCATCCACTGACAACCAAGCTGAGGTTTCACAAGCCATGCTGAGAGCCAGGAGCCAGCCCAAGTCCTGCTGAAGAACACCATGGCCCAGGTAAGGAGGCGTCACACACACACACACACACACACACTGACACACACACACACACACACACACACTGACACACACACACACACACACTGACACACACACACACTGACACACACACACACTTTTCAGAGTCCAGATGAAGTTCTACTGAGCCATCCGCTCGGCTGTGTTTTCTTTGTCTCTTGTGTTGCTTCCTATCTAGAACCATGCAGTTGTTGGACGAGTGTGTGACAGATGCGTTCACGCTACAAGAAGTCTGTGAGCTATTTAGTTTGCTTTATTTCTGCACCTCCATGCAGAACTACTCAAAAGTGAGTTACGATTAACATCTGTGCAAAGTGCACCCTATTCAGTTAAGATGTTCCTAACAATAATGAACACTCTCTTTGTCTCTGAGCTTTTTTTAAGTTTATCATGACTAATATTAGTATTAGATGCATGGATCCAAGGATGGATTCCCAACTGCCCCAGGATGTCTAACAGCATCTGTAATTTGTGTTTTCTAGGGTTAAGTCATATAACTGAAGCTTCCAATTGGGTGTTTCATTTGAAAAGCCAGATACAGAAACAGACATGAAATGCTACAACAATACACGACAAATGTTGACTTGTGTCGCATTACCTCTGGTGGGGCCAGAAAGTCACACTTTAAACGCCCAGAGTTCTGTTCCTTCAGGATGGCACAAGAGCATTCTATACCAGTAGGGGGCAGTAGCTGCGATGAATTGGGAAAAACAGAGCAACTAATGATATGTAAATATTATGCATGACCACAACAAATAACAAAATCCTTCAAATGATTGAACTTTGTCAATCAGCTAAAATATCGTAAAACAACGCTGTTGTTCATCAGTGGAAAGACAGCTGGAGGATGAAGATGAGTGTGACGTCAGTTCTGTGGTCACAAGCATGGAACACGTGAGAGCGTGTCGGCGGTAAAAAGAAGGGATGTTAAAGCCAAGAACGTAATAACGGTAACGTGATAACATGATAACAGTTGATAACATGATAACAGTTGATAACATGATAACAGTTGATAACATGATAACAGTTGATAACATGATAACAGTTGATAACATGATAACAGTTGATAACATGATAAATTTGCCCATCTTTGAAACTGTAATAGACAACTAACGTAATAGGAGTCCTGAACCATTAACATAATAACTTTTGGCTAATAATGTAATAATTCACTACTTATCGTCACTCTAACCCTAACCATAGTCCTAACCTTAACTCTAACACTAACCCTAACCTAACCCTAGTCCTAACCTTAACACTAACACTAACCCTAACCCTAACCCTAGTCCTAACCTTAACTCTAACACTAACCTTAACCCTAACCCTAGTCCTAACCTTAACACTAACACTAACACTAACCCTAGTCCTAACCCTAACAGTAACACTAACACTAACACTAACACTAACCCTAACACTAACCCTAGTCCTAATCTTAACTCTAACTCTAACCCTGACCCTAGTCCTAAACCTAACCCGACCCTAACCCTAGTCCTAGTCCTAACCCCTAATCCTAGTCCTAACCCTATCTCTAACCCTGGTCGTAAACCTAACCCTGACCCTAGTCCTAACCGTCACCCTAACTCTACCCTAACCCTAATCCTAGTCCTAACCCTAACCCTAACTCTAACCATAATCTTAACTCTTAATTATTAGGTTATCAGTCAAACGTTTTTAAGTTATTGACCGATTAGATTTCAAAAACGGGCAGATTCATTACATTACAGGTTGTTGTTACGTCATTGGCTTCTTAAGGACCAACCACTGACATCGGTGCAGGTCAGTGGTTCCGTCAGTCTCTGTTGCCTCAGGCCTGATTGCACCAGGACGTGTTCTATGGTGAAGTTCATTTACTGCTGACATAATATGGATGCCCGCGGTGCACTGGCGTTGTGCCCGGAGTGTCCCCCGCCTCACATTTGAACATTTGTTTGTCCGTCCAGCTTCAGTTTTTCAAAGAGTCTTCCTCAGTGTTTGTGGAGTGTTTGTCAGGCTCCCGGCTGAATTTTAAATCGAGAGGAAGTCCTTTCAGTGACTGTTAAGTGAAGTTGATTTCTTTATATAGGGCAAAAAACTCATTTTCTGTACTATATTAAAAAACTCATTTAATTGTTTGTGAGGTTAAAATTAATTGATATCAAGCAAATATTCCTGAAAGTGCATTCATAAATAAATAATAATAATAAACCCAATAATAATAATAAAATAATAATAATAATAATAATAATAATAATAATGATAATAATAATAATAATAATAATAATATAAAAATAATATAAAAATAATAATAATATAATAAAACTGATAATAGTAATATAACAAAAATGATGATAATCATATTAATAAAAAATTAAATGTTTAAAATTGGAATGTAAAACATGATTCCTCAATAAATCAGTACCATGAAACACAAAGTTTGCAGTAGAAGAATTGAAGTTACTAACATTAAATAATGAAACGTGAATGAATGTGTAGAGGAGAGGAGGAAAATGAGGGAGGAGCCCAGTGCATCATGGGAAGCCCCCAGCAGTCTATGCATGTAGCAGTATATCTGCAGCCTTTGTGTTGTTTTTGGAGAAAACACAGTAAACAAAGGTTTGGGGTGGAATGGAAGGACGCCTCCCATTCAGAGACAGAGTCCGTCTGTGGGTACCTCAAACACACTGACACGGTCTTCATTCTCTCAGCATGTGTGTGTGTGTGTGTGTGTGTGTGTGATGAGTGTTTCCACAGTGGACTAACAGTGGAGAAAG
Organism: Antennarius striatus; assembly: GCF_040054535.1. Taxonomy (NCBI): domain Eukaryota; kingdom Metazoa; phylum Chordata; class Actinopteri; order Lophiiformes; family Antennariidae; genus Antennarius; species Antennarius striatus. The sequence goes on from NC_090796.1 coordinate 1,522,607, forward strand.
ATCCTCCATGTGATGTCTGGGGGGTCTTTGTGGCCCGTGGACATAGAGGACAGTTCGCTGCGTGTGTCGGGGTGAACAGTTGGATCACGGAGAAGCTAAACATTCAGCCGGAGTGTGAAAGACGTATTGTGTTTTTGGAGGTGTCCCACAGTGTGTGTGTGTGTGTGTGTGTATGTGTGTGTGTGTGTGTGTGTGTATGTGTGTGTGTGTGTGTGTGTGTGTGTGTGTGTGTGTGTGTGTGTGTGTGTGTGTGTGTGTGTGTGTGTGTGTGTGTAAACGTCAGGATATCCTGCTCCTGCAGTCGTGGACAAACACATTTACTGGAACAAATAGGAGACTGGTTCAAACCTCTCCAGCAGATGATCCAAACCTCCTCCATGATAGAGAGTTTATTTTTGTCTTTATTACAGTGAGTCATGTAATGCACTATTATCTGATTAAATATTTAGAACCTCAGCCAAACCTTTAATGGCAATTATCGATCTGATTCCATCTAAATACAGCAGATAAAATGTGATTATTATCATTGATACACGTAGACATCCTAAAGGACAAGAGGAGAAGATTAAATTTGAGTGAAGTTTCAACCAATCAAATGTTATTTATAGAGTAGACTTCAGACTATTAGCATGGCATCAATAGTCACTATGTACTCCTCATACTACAGAATACTTTTTTGGTCGTTTTGGTCGATATGAGGCATAAGTCCCACAAACACAATAATGATGTCATCAGAAGCGTTTTCAACGGATCAGATAATTTTGAAAAATCATAAATTATTAAAAACAAACAAAAGACATCGTAAAATGTAAATATAAATGTAAAGTGGTTCCAAACGTCTTCTCAGACATCGATGGAGGTCATGTGATCAGTGCCGAGTGCGTTGTGTTGACTTGGATTAACTAGTTTAAGCATAATTATGAATATTGCCATGCTAACAAAGTTAAAATGGATATTCCCTTTATCTCAGTTTGAACCAGAAATCTTTTACCTGTTCTTTATCCCTCTGCAAGATTTTTTTGAGATCTGTTGGGCAGTTCTGATAAATAAACTAACAAACAAATGAGTGAAAAAAGAGGCTGGCTGGTTTAAATTGTGATGTGAAGTTGATGCTACTGACACATGCCTTTTTAGAATCCCTCTCTAGATGAAGGATTTATCCTGCATTCTGTGTGAGAGAGGAGAAAAGCCAACGCCACTTTGACTCCAGGAGTCACTGCAGTGAGTCTCTCTGAGCTGACATCTCCTCCGTCTGGCCTCCAGCTCGGCGGCTCCGTCGTCTCTCCTGGAACTTCCTTTACATTCTCTCTCGGTTATTTCATCCTGCTCTAATGGCCAGTGTGTGTGTGTGTGTGTGTGTGTGTGTGTGTGTGTGTGTGTGTGTGTGTGTGTGTGTGTGTGTGTGTGTGTGTGTGTATTTCACTCAGTACATTCCAACACACACTCATCCAGTCAAAGTATGGCTGGAATGACAAAGAAGACAAAGGCAAGAGGAGGCAAGTTGGACTGTTGGTGTTGGTTCAACAAAAGGACTTTCGGTGCAGTGCTGTTGGAAGGCAAGGATAACCCATAGGAAATGTCAACCTCAGTATTTCTACAACAGGACAAGTAGAATCTCATTGTAATCCAGATTATCCAGATGTTTGACACTCTGTTAGGACAACCATCCAATCACATTCTTCCTCCTGAGCTCTAGTCTAGGAGACCCGGGTCACCTCTGATCAATCAATCCATTACACAGTTCATTTCAAGGAGATATCTGAACTATAATGGCGGAAGAACACCTGAAACTGTAAATGTGATGTCAGAGAATGGTGTTAAAATGGGCAAATACATTATAGCGCTCCACGTACGAGTTATTTGAGATACGATCTGTCGTATTTTACATTTTTTTGTTCGAGATACAAGCAAAATCCGAGATATGAGCCGTGCTTCAGGACACCGCTGCCAGCTGGTGGATGGATACACCAGCTGAGACCGGATCTCGTTTTTTTCCCACCTGTGTGTAATAAATCATAACTTATATATGATTAATTACACACAGGTAAAGTATGCTTGTTTATAAGTTGATAAAAATATGTTTTTAGGACGTTTAGGGCTTTTTTACAAGGCTGGAACAGATTAAAATGATTTTAGTTACCGTACATTAAATTGGGCAAATGTTTGATTTATGAGTTCAGTCATGGAGCGGATTAAAGTCGTATCTTGAGGTACGACTGTACTACAGTAGCATGACAATAACTATGTATCTGCATCATTCTGGTCTTACTGTTTGACTCCTGATTCTCTTTGTGTCTCTGTGGTGGGTTCAAGTCCCCCCTGAGGTCCCATTGGAGGTGATATGAGTGTTGATCTTTGTCACAACAGGCTTTTCCTGGTTTGTTTGAGGCTTTGAGTTTCACAAGCAAGAAAACCCATTCTTTGGTTGGGTTTTCTAGAATCATTGCTTCGTGCACCAACGTAGTAAAGATTTGTTCTGAGACATTCCATCATGGGAACTTGCTTAACATTTTATCCTAACATCCAACATCTTCAACCTTGGACTTTTTTTAGATGCAAAGGTCATCGCTCAAGACATCCTATAATTATGGCCACATCCATGCAATAAAAAAGCACCAGTGTTTTTTCTCATAAGAAGAAAAGAGGACAAATGATGTATTTCTGTAAAGTCAAACAAAGTGCAGTTTAGCTTCACCAGTAATTTTCAGGAGGACTGAGGTTTCTCATTATGTTGTGCTGACGTTGGTCAGAAAGTTTTTGTGAGGCGTTGCTGAGCAGTTCAAGGACACGTCTGCATTTTAAAGACACTTAACACACAATAAAGAGTAATGGTACAATAATATCCTGCCTTTGTGGTGGTTTGGTTTGTGTTTTAAAGAGGATCAACTTTGTTATGAGCTTACAGGCACAAACACACATGAGAAATATAACGTAGTGAGACACACCAGCATTGTGGGCTACTCTTACATCCGGACCTGTAATCGACATCCCAGCACCGGACCCGACTGTTATCAGCACTCAGCAGAGGGAGGGATGGGGGGTGGGGGCAAAAAGAGAGCCGGGAGGGAGGTGGCTGGGGCTAATTATAATGACAGTAGCCCATTTCTGCATGCTTCTCAAGTGTTTTCATGTTTTCAGGGAGTTTCGGAGCGATTTGACAGGAATTCAGCAGCTTTAGATTCAGTCTTTGTGTCGCTGGCAGTCAGAGACACAGTGGAATGCGTGAGGACAACGGTCACGTCCTTTGTGGTATTTTTTCACGCCCTAAACCATTATTTTATCCAAATACTCTTCGCCACTGAACAACAGATCATAAGATTTTATCTACTTCACGTAATTTTAGTATTTTGCCCTTTGATATTCAGACATTTCAATGGTAACGTTTTTGGAGCTACGTACTCCTAATTTGGTGAACACAAAACAACTTCAACAATACGATATGTTGTATTTCAAGGAAGACGAAACTGATTTCAGAAAATCTTAGATTACTGCTAAATCCACCTGCTAGAAGGCATCTGATCACCTCTACACCAAGTCATGCAGCATTACAAGAGAATTTAAATTAAGATGAGACGGACGTGTTAACGACTGAAACCAAGGCCCAAAGAGAGTATTCCAAATCAGCCTGGACTGCCTTTTAATTTGAGCCCCTCGCCTCATGTCAGTGATGTTACCAGAACAGCGTTTTATCGTCTGAGAAACCTTCTCAAGTCATTCCTCTGCCATGTGGACACCAAGGCTCCGGCCGTTAGAACGTCTACTTCAACGCCTTCCTCTCTGGACTATAAGACCTCACACAGCAGCACATTTACTGACCAAGACCATTAGCAGAGCACATACTTCACCCGTCTTGAAGTCCTTCACTGGATGTCTGTCAGGTTTGACTTTATTGGTTAATAAATCCATTAATTGATTGGTTCTGGTCTCCTAGTGTCTTCAGACCTTCCTTGTCTGGAGCAGCCTGCCAGACGAGCTGAGAACATCAACATCCATTCACACGTTTAAAAAAATATGAAGACATACCCTTTAATTCAGGCCTTCCCTCAATTTATTCTAGTTATTTGTTACATCAAATTCTGTTTCTTCTTCTCCTTTGGGCTTTTCCCTTCAGGGGTCGCCACAGCGAATCAATTGCCTCCATCTACCCCCGTCTTCTGCATCCTCTCCTCTCACACCAACTACCTTCATGTCCTCTTTCACTACATCCATAAACCTCCTCTTTATATCAAATTGTGTTTATTTACCTTATTTAACAGCCTCTTTTAAACCTTTTTTAATATTACACCCAAATGTAACATATCAATGATCTCATCTTTACTATTACTGTTATAATTCATTCATAAATAGTTTATTATCACTGTTGTGTTCTCATTATCTGTGTCTTATTATTATGTGTAGGGGTTTCTATTGTATTAGGGTCTCTGCTCTAACTCCTCTGGACCTCCTGCTGCCTTTCATTGGTCCTTCTTTATGGTATATGTACCAGCATATTTACATCCCTTTTACAATTCATTACATTTATGCATTTTTTCAGCACTTTGTTTTACAATTTGGCACAAATGGTTCTGTATAAATGAAGTATTATTGTTATTTATGAATGACTGAGTTGGAGGTGCTGAAATGCTTATCAGCGGTAACACAGTTAATACCATAACACAGCATATGAACAAAGGTGACATGATGAAGGAGCAGAGGAACATGGGATGTGTTCAGGAGTGTGTGTGGATTGTTATCAACTACAGACCTGAGTCATATAAATGCACACAAAGGGTTAAAAATACGTATGCATTTTTAAAAGAAATCTTGTCAAATATCTTCACTTTATTGAAAGCAGGAATCTAACTTTAGCTCCAAACATATAGTCAGGTGACCGTGATGACATCACTAACATCTG